>NC_067120.1:37777594-37982594 GCF_021347895.1 Acanthochromis polyacanthus | reverse complement strand
GTTTGTGTGTGTGGTTAAATACCTGAGCATGTGGGAGTTCAGGTGTGGCTGATGTGTAATTACTTTCTGCTCATTAGATTGGAATGTTTGTTCAGTGAGAGTTTGTGTCATGTCCACGCAGAAACAAGGTCTGGGTTTGTTTAAATTAAACGTCCACCAGGTGTTTACTAAGAACCAGCCTCAGTCTGTAAATGAAATGTTTCTCCTTCACAGATACTTCAGTCAGCTTTAATGGTCACATACTGGTTTAGACCCGACTATCTGAATGTTTTGTCACTATGGTGGCAATGTTTGTTTTTAATTAGTATTTTCCTCGTGTTTACAGCAGCCGTCAGATGGTGCAGGAACTTTTTCTTTTTTTATGAAATTGATCTCACAAGTGCCTTATCTGTCTCCTTACAGTATTTAGATTTAAAACAAGTTTTTTGCTTGTTTCATTATGTCTGAAAATGTCTGCAGCACTCAGCTCTGTTTTAAAAAAAAAAAAAAACCCTCCCCAACTGGTCGAGGCAGACGGCCGCCTTCCCTAAGCCTGGTTCTGTCTGAGTTTTTGTTTGTTTGTTTGTTTTCCGCCCTCCCTTCTCACTGCCGTTCATGGTTTTCTGTTCTCTGTAAGTCATCAGGTCTTAAAGTTTCTATACTAAGACAAAAACTGCACTACAGAGATCAAACTGAATTTCTGTCGAGTTGAATGCACACAAAATGTTAAACAGCTCCAAATGTTTTACAGATAATTTATTCAAAATATATTTTATTTTGAAGTTTTAGATCATTGAGATATTACAAGTTATACCATAATAAAAGCAGTTACAGTATCAGTGGTAATAAAATTCTGAAATATTACTCTAAATAAACTGTTTGTTGTAAAACTTTGAAATTTGAATACATTATAAGTAAATAAATCAAACAAATTATGATAAAGACTGTAAAATAAGTGTAAATACTAAAGCTATAAACTGTGTTTTTATTTTTTTACGTTTAAACATACCAGTATTTTCAGCTTCTCTTCTTTAATCCTTTAATCTTTGTGCTGTTTTTGTTTTTATTTAATTTCCACCTGAACAAACGTGCAGCCAGCAGCAGGATGTTTGACGGTAAAACCAGCCTGAACACAGCTTCAGCAGCTCAGACTGAACAGAACTAATCAAGCTGGAGATCTGAGAGTAAATAAAAACCTTCAAGGACGCTGGACTTACTGTACCTGCTGCAGCTCTGATAAACTTTATTAACCTGTCACTGCTGACATTCACACAGCAGCTCAGAAGACAAAAGAGGTGATGAGAAGCACATAAAAATGAAGCAGGATGAATAAAAACAAGACAAAATACAGAGTAAAGATAATAAAAACTGTATACATCATGTACAGATAGGATTTACGACACGCAACAGAAGTGAAATCCAACGATAATCTTCAATTTTGAGTCATTTTTGTATCTTTTTGAGTCCTTTGTGCATCTTTTAGTGACATTTTTGTGATATTTCTGCATCTTTTTTTGCTGGTTTTTGGGACATTTCATTTTTTGTGTCACTTTTGTATCTTTTTGGGTCATTTTTGCATCTTTTCATGACATTTCTGCAACGTTTTGTGTAATTTTTTGCTCTTTTTCGTGAAATTTCATCTTTTAGTGATATTTTTGTATCTTTTTGGATCATTTTTGTATCTTTTAGTGACATTATTGCATTTTTTGGTTCACTTTTGTATCTTTTATTGTTGTTTTTGCATCTTTTTGCGTCATTTTTGCATCTTTTTTTCATGTTTGCATCTTTTAAGGACATTGTTGTGTCTCTTCGTGTAGTTTTTACATCTTTAGTTACATTTTTAAATCTTTGCATGACACTTTTTGCATCTTTTTGCGTCATTTTTGCATCTTTTTTTCATGTTTGCATCTTTTAAGGACATTGTTGCATCTCTTAGTGTCATTTTTACATCTTTAGTTACATTTTTAAATCTTTGCATGACACTTTTTGCATCTTTTTGTGACATTTTTGCATCTTTTAGTGTGATTTTTGCATCTTTTTATGACATTTTTACGTCTTTTGTGTGATTTTTTTTTCCTTCTTTTAGTGACGTGTTTGCATCTTTTTGGATCTTTTTGGGTCATTTCTCCATCTTTTTGTCACTTTTCCAACTTTTTGTGTCGTGTTTACATCTTTTAGGGACATTGTTGCATCTCTTAGTGATATTTTTGCATCTTTCATGACATTTTTGAATCTTTTCATGACACTTGCATCTTTTTGTGTCACTGAATATCTACTAAATGAGGGAATTATTTTCAGAATAACCACCAGAACACTGTTGGGAAGAAGTGAATATAAATGTTATCTTGAAAAGTACCTAAACCAGTGTTCCTTACTTGTCGGACTTGTACTTTTAGAGCTAGGTTTTCGGACATTTTGAGTAAACTATTCAGTAAATAATCTGTAATTTCCGCGCTGTTTTAACCCTCTGTCGCCCCCTGCAGGCTGCTGGAGCTTCACTCTCCAGACGGGCAGCACACCGTGGTGCTTCGCTGCAAAGACGGACCTTCAGCCAACTCGTGGTTCACCGCCGTCCACACCAACATCGCCGCCCTGCTGCCCCAGACTCTGGCCCACATCAACGCCTACCTGGGGGCCTCGTCCTCGGCCTCCACACACCCCCACCTCAAGCACATCGGCTGGCTGGCCGAGCAGGTACTCCAGTTGGATGCTCCTCCTGCCGACTGCTCAGGGATTACTGCTGATCTTTAGATGTTAGATGCTCTGCAAGTCAAGAATAACACGAGCAGGAGAGTCAGAAAAACTTCAAACATATGTAATGAACATAATTACCTGTTTAGGTGACAGCTTTATAAATAACATGGAACATTGTTTCCCATTTTTTGTGTCATTTTTCAATCTTTTAGTGACATTTTTGCATTTTTGTGGTTCATTTTTGCAACTTTTTGTGTGATTTTTGCGTCTTTTAGTGACAGTTTTGCATATTTTGCTTCGTTTTTCCATCTTTTAGTGACATTTTTCCATTTTTGTTTTAGTGACATTTTTGTACCTTTTTGTGACAGTCATTTTTGCTTTTTTGGGTTCATTTTTCTACCTTTTCTTGACATTTTTGCATGTTTTAGTGACATTTTTGCATATTTTTGGGTCCTTTTTTGCATCTTTTCATGACATTTTTCCATCTTTTAGTGACAGTTTTCTTTCATTAAGAGTTTTGCATCTTTTTGGATCCTTTTTGCATCTTTTTGGATCCTTTTTGCATCTTTTTGGATCTTTTTTGCATCTTCTTGAGTCATTTTTGCATCTTTTTGGATCTTTTTGGGTCATTTTTGCATCTTTTTGGATCCTTTTTGCAACTTTTTGGGTAATTTTTCCATCTTTTAAAGACATTGTTGCATCTTTTTGGATCCTTTTTGCAACTTTTTGGGTAATTTTTCCATCTTTTAAAGACATTGTTGCATCTTTATGGATTATTTTTACATCTTTTTGGGTCATTTTTCCATCTTTTAAAGACATTTTTGCATCTTTTAGGGACCTTTCTGCATCTTTTTGGGTCATTTTTGCATCTTTTTGCATCATTTTTCCATCTTTTAAAGACATTTTTGCATCTTTTAGGGACCTTTCTGCATCTTTTTGGGTCATTTTTGCATCTTTTTGCATCATTTTTCCATCTTTTAAAGACATTTTTGCATCTTTTAGGGACATTTCTGCAGTGCATTGTAGAGTTGTGTAGTCGCCAGGCAAATATGTTGGATTGATTCTGATAACTTGAAAGTGCTTAAAGTGAAAAATCACACTGGCGTGAAACTTTTTCTCCAAAATCAGTGACAGAATTGATCAGGCTGGCCCAGAAACATGTTTACTGATGTGTGTGTTGCAGAAACACATTGTGCTCAGAGGGGAAATGGCATCAGTGGTTTCTCAGTCTAGTTTTACTCCTACGTCACTTCACACAAACCTCGACCTCAAACCTGCCGGCTGGCGGTTCAGGAAGTGTTTTCATGAATCAGCCTTGGGTCTAAATTACAAACCTGCCCACTGAAGCCAGGACTGATCTCAGTTCCCTTCCAGAGTCAGATTAGCGAGGCGTTTGCTGAATTCATGGATGTGAGGCCGGTTATCTTAAGCAGGAAGCGCAGGTGGAAGTTTCCGTAGTGTTGTTTCCGTTTTGAGCCCAGCAGACACATCCACAGACCGGTTTAACGTCGCTGCTTCCCTCTGAAACACCCCGTCGTGACTCAGACCGACACTGGAGCCTATTTTTACCTCAAATGAGGTCAGATTGTCAGAGCGAGCTCCTTCACTCATCCACTGTATCGCCACACCTGCACTCTGGCAACCTTTAAATGTGTATCTGAAGTTTTTATTGACATATTAACTACAGCAGGGAGGTAAATTAATCTGTCATTATCTGCATCATGTCCCTCAAACGATTTGTCTTTAAAAAATGACAAATATGTGCGCTAGTTTCTCATCTTTTTACATCATTTCTGCACCTTTTTGTGACATTTTTGTCTCTTTTTGTGTCACTTTTTCATGTTTTTGTGTAATTTTTAGTGACATTTTTGCATCTTTTTGGGTATTTTTTCTATATTTGGGTAAAATTTTGCATCTTTTACTGACATTTTTGCATTTTTTATGTCATTCTTCCATCTTTTTGTGTCATTTTTAGATGCTTTAGTGACTTTTTGCATCTTTTAATGTCATTTTTCCATCTTAGTGCCATTTTTCCATCGTTCAGTGACATTTCTGCAACGTTTTCTGTCCCTTTTGCATCTCTTTGTGCTATTTTTGTCTCTTTGTGTCGTTCTGTCTTCTTGACAGAAGACATTTCTTCATTCTCTCTCCTTGTTCTGTTTCCATAGAGCTGCAGGACTTTCGATTGCAGTGAAAAAAATCTTTTAGTGTCATTTTTGCATCTTTTTCTGTAATTTTTTCATCTTTGTGTGTCATTTTTTGCATATTTTTGCGTCATTTTTGCATTTTTAGTGACATTTTTGCATCTTTTAATGTAATTTGTTCATTTCAATGATATTTTTGCACCTTTTTAGATCATTTTGGCATCTTTTTGTGTCAGTTTTGCATTTTCAGTGACATTTTTGCATCTTTTAATGTAATTTTTCCGTTTTTAATGTCATTTTTGCACCTTTTTAGATCATTTTTGCATCTTTTTGTGAAATTTGTCCGTCTTTTGTGTACCTTTTCCATCAGATTCCACAAATATATTTATTTTCTAATGTTTTTATGCATATTAGGTTGCACATTGTGTCATTTTTAACTTTCTTCACATGACAAACACGCGAAACAAAACAAGACAAAGGCGCTCATGTGACTAATTTAAGACCAACAGAGGCATAAAATACAATATAAAAAACATTAAATTGTTGAATGCAATTATTTGCACGACAGTTATTTGTCCGCTAAGATTTACTGATCGTGGAAGCCAAAAGATCTCACCAACTTTCCTGGAAAATTTTGTCCTTGAGCTGCAGAAAAAGAGAAAAGGAGCCACGACGTCCAAGAGTTTGTCCAGAATCAAAACCACAAAAACGCCGGAGACGCTTAATCTGTCCAAACAACGACCAGAAACACTGAGATCTGAGTTTGTGTTGTTCTGTGAGGAGCTACAGCAGCACAGAGTACAGTCTGTTAGATTTATTTATTTCATTTTGTTTTGTTTACGTTCAGTTTGCAGTCAAATGAACAGGAGATTTCCTGGAGCAGCCAATGAGGTCGCAGGACGTTAAACTCCATAAAAAGTCTAAATCAGTCACGTAAAGTTGTGTTTTTTTGCAATAATTTGTAGGTTTATTGTCTTCTCCGTGCATGACTCTGGCCCTTCGTCCTCAGGTCCAGCTGGAAGGCGGTCGGCAGCAGTACCGGCCCGTCGTCATGGCGCTGACGGAGAAAGACATCCTGCTGTTTGAGTCGGTGCCGTGGAGCCGAGAGTCGTGGTCCGTCCCTCTGCTGACGCATCCGCTGCTCGCCACCAGGTGAACGTCTGGCTTTAGGCTGCAAAGTAAAGGTTCAGAAGGTGTTCAAAAGTCTGGAATCTGTACTGTTAGAAGTCCAGATTCCAGCAGAACATCAGTATAAATTAAATTACCTTTATATTACATGCTGCTTACAGGCTGTGTTAGCTGGTTAATGAGATAAATCAGGATGTACATATAATGAAAGAAGACATGATTATGTCGCTTCTGTTTTCAGTCTCTTCACTGGTTAATATTTTCTGGTTATCTTTAACTCTCTGAACCGCGAAACTTGTCAACAGTTTCAAAAAATCTGCAAAATTACACCATTTATCTGAGCAAAAAAACTTTAAAAACGCAAAGAGTCTCCGGATTTTCTATACGTTTGCACCATTCTTTCAGGAAAATGTAAAAATCTGAGCTAAAAATGGCAAAATTTCATCAAAATCACTGTATTCTGCTTTAATGAAGAAACAGTTTGCACCAAATTCTGTAAACAAAAAAAAATTATGACCAACAGCTGTGACAAAATGAGAATTTTGACTTTTATGTTTTTAAATGACATTTTTAAAACACGTTTTAAAGATTATTATTTCTTTTGCACATTTCAAGTCACACCATATACTAAAAAATATATAAATTAATTGTCACATTCCTGCATACTGTAAATATTTAAATTACATTTTATTACTTAATATTCTTTTAAAAAAATGAGACACAAAATGACAAAAATGGGAAAAACGACACAAAACAAAGCGAAAAAAACAACAAAAATTAGACAAAAAAGTTACAAAGCTACAAAAATGACAAAAATAAGACAAAAATGACAAAAATAAAGCAGGAAAAAAATAGATAAAAATCACAAATGAGACAAAAAGGAAACACAAAACTACAAAAAAGACAAAAAGCAACAAAAAGACAAAATATTACAAAAATGAGATAAAATGACAAAACAACAAAGAGCAATCTATGATTTTCCTTTATGATCAAAACAACTTGTCATGGTCCAGAAATGATTTTAAATTTATAGTTTTACTAATTTACAATCTGTAGTTAATGTCTTCTCTGTAGTTCTTACACTTTGAGGGCCGGATTGGACCCTCTGGAGGACCACTTTTGGATCACGGGCCTCATGTTGGACACCCCTGCTTTAAAGAAATAAACTAGAACCAAAATATATAACAGTATTGATGCCCCGGTCATGTTTTCTTCCATATTAATGCCAAGAAAACATCCAAAATACACATTTAGCTGCTTATTTTACTACTCTAACGCCTAATTTGTTGGACATTTATGCAAATTATCACATATTTAATGAGATCATGTGTCATTTGCATGTTTAAAATGTCATTTTAAGATGATTTTAGTTGATGTTTTTAGTCTTTTTTTTAAGGTTTTTCTGTGCTGGAATCAGTTTCAAGTTGCTAAATCTAATAAACAGAAGGAATAAGTGTACAGAGGCATCAGTTTGTCTTAAAAAACATCTTTTCTGTCGATTCTTTCTCACATTTCTCATCTCTGCTGGTGTTTTCTTTCCAAAGCGTCTCTTTGATTGTAAACTCTGCTGGCTGTTCTTGATGAATCATCCCCCCTGAGCTCCTCGTGCTGTTTTATGACTCGCGGCGTTAATCTTTCAGGATTTCTGTGGAAGATGTGGAACCACGTAAGACTTTATTACTGTAACTGTCCTCTGGGTTTCTGGGGCAGCTTCCAACTGGCCCAGAAACTTTACAGACGCCGGGATTCGTCTCGTTTTTAAGCTCCGAAGAAGCAAATCTGGAGCCAGAACGGCAGCTTATGGAATAAAAAAGTCAAGAGTTCGCGTGTCTTTATGAGTTTATTCTGGTTTTCTGCAGCTGAATGAACATCATATTGGTTCAGTTATGAAATGGGAATTAAATTTAATTCTGGAGTCTTAAAGTTAAATTGGCGCAGAAACCTTGTAATTGTAAAACGGGTCCAGATGTTTCTATTTTTGATTAAAAACTTACTGTTTGAGTTCAGTATTTTATTTTGAAAGTCAAGAAACTTTGATGTGTGGTGAGTTTACAGCTCCTCTTTTCAACTCTTTTCTTCACTTTTTGCCTTTATATTTGCTTTTTTTTTTTTTCTTGGAACGACTCACGTACACCCAGAAAAACTGGAATTATCTTTTAAAGCAACAAACTAAAGGCAAAAACAGTTTTTTTTTTAATGCACTGATCAGGTTTTCTTCCAGACGAGTGCAAAGAAACATCGACAAATGCACATTTAATTGCTTATTTTGCTTCTCTAACCACTATGTTATTTGATTTTACTGCAAATTAGCACACGTTTAAAGAGGTAATATGTAATTTGCATATTTAAACATACATTTTTAATTTCTAATAGGTAAAATTATTACCCGTAATTAGTGTTTTTTAAAGAAAAATGTTTGTGTTTATCTATAAAAGTGTTTTTTCTCTGATTCACTTAAATTCACCAAACTCTCACGTTCATTCCTGTCTACATTTGGAAGGATGACAGTATTTTATTCCTACAAATATGGCATGAAAGTGTTTTTCCTAGCTTTTTCTCATTTATGGAGCATTTCTCATTTAAAACAAGAATTTTGAGACTGGATTCATCCAGTGCTCAGATTCTAGAAATCAAACCGAAGTAGACATTTATAGGTTTATAATATCTAATTTGGATATTTAAACACAACCTTTTTAAAGACTTTAATGCGAAAACGAGTTTGTGTTAATGTGAGTAATGCAGTGGAGATGTTTCATGGTGATATGTTTGTTAAAACAGCGGTTTCCAATGAAAAATCTTGAATTTAATAATAAATACAGGAGGTCCTCGACTTACATCTGAGTTCCGTTCAGCGCGACGAAAGTTGATTTTCACCATAAGTTGGAACTCCAGCGAAAGCGTAAACAAAGCTGTTCCATGTGTCACGATATCGATCAGTTCTTCATAAAAGTCATGAATACCAACGACTTTCATGCACGTATGAGTCATTTTAGAAGAAGATGACAGAATATGTTGAAGGAGCCACAATGAAGGGCAAAAAGTTTGTGAATGTAGAACAATCCAAGGTGGTGTACAACTAGAGAATGTAAACAAAACCGTCTTAGCCCCACGAGACGTATTCATCTGCTCTGCTCCCCAACTAGTTCCACGTAACCAGTTCCGACATAACAACGAAATGCCGTAAGTCGAGGACGTCATAAACCGAGGACCTCCTGTAATAATAAATAAAAAGTATACAGTCTGCAAATATGTAGAAAAATCAGGAGCATACAGTGTTCAAAATGACTTTCACCTCTAAAATCTCAATGTAACACTAAATAGAAAACCTGTTTTGGTCATGAAACTAACTGGTTTCATTTTCTGTCAGTTTATCTGTGTTAACTGCCCTTAATATTCCCTCTATCCGTCTTTCTGTTTGTCTTCCTTCAGGCTGGTCCACTCCGGCAGTGCTCGAGGTTCTCCTGCTCAGGGTTCTGACCTGGTGTTCGCCACTCGGACCGGAACCGGCCGAGGCATCGAGTCCCACATCTTCCGAGTGGAAACCCACTGGGACCTGTCCTCATGGACACGGGCCCTCGTTCAGGGGGCTCACGCCGCCGCCGAGCTCATCAAAGAAGTGTCCATCGGTGAGTTTGTGGCGTACAGACTCGTCTTCACAACGGAAGCTTTGACCGGTCACCATTAACCACCACAGAAGTCTTTGTCATGGTGCCCGTTGCTAGCTAAACTCTCACAATGCTCTCTGTTTGCTAACACGATACCGACAGTAGTCTGGTCTCTACAGTGTTAAACAAATAGAGGCTCCACCTGGTGGAAAAACCAGGTACTACAACTGATCTATGATACATTTACTGAGATGCACGACCTTCTTCTTCTTCTTTTGCTGTATCGTTTAAAAATATCTTTAATCAGTTAGATTATTAACAGCAATTAAGTGATGATTATTCAGTAACATTCTAAGATGACTGAAGCAAAAACACAAAAACCTCCGAAACTTGAGCCTTGAGTTTTAAATTTAGCTGTCACCATCTTTGTGTTTTGAAACCCGATAGAGCAGGTATTTAAGAGCTACACTTAATCATTTTATTTCTACACCAATTTATGCACATTTTAAAGTGCCATGTCAGAAGAAGTTCATGAAAACAGAATAATATCATTAAAGTTAGGGTTTTAGCTTTTTATTTAAAACAGTTAATTAGCTCGAGTAAGTTTTGATGCAGCGATTTTTTTGTTGTCTCATCTCCAGACAGCATAAAACATGTTTGATACCAACTGACATTATAGAATTATTACAAGTTTCACGACTAAAAACAGCTCCTGGAGACTTCTCTCCAACGTTTTGTTTCTTCTTTAAGGTTTTTCTTTCTGGCTGCTTCTAGTTTGTTTATTACAGCTAGCGTAGCCGTTAGCGCCACCTTCTGACAACGCTGCACAGTTGAGTTTATTCACTCCACAACAGTTCATGAAAATGAGCTGGATTCATGTTATCTTTCATCTGTTTTTTTGGTAACTTTTCACAAATTCCCTTCAAATTCACCCGGCATTTTTCTGTAAACAGCCACTGATGGAACTCTGGTGATTTGTTTTGATGTAATTTACAGTGTTGATAGTTTCTGTGCAGGGAAACAGTCATTACAACAACTACACACCACAGAAACACCACAGAGGGATGTTTCTGTTGTTGTGACGGAGCACTTTTGGCACATAGAGCTCATGTTTATGCTGGTTTTAAACACCGAGTGTGTTTGGTGTCGGCGGAGCTTTACCAGGAGGATGTGGCTTCACCTTTGCACAAGCAAATGTTCAAAGGAATTTAGCTTTCTAGAGGAAGTATTTGTTCACAAACTAAACTCCGTCAACACTGTGTGCATGAGGTTTTTTTCCCCAGGTGAGCCCAGACGAAGCTTCTTCCTCTAAATGTCACAGCTGAGCGGTGTGAAGGGAAGCTCTGGGCAGAAAGAGCAGCTCTGTCTGTGCAGGAAAAGCAGAAGTGGGAGGCGGCGAAGGGGAATGTTTCCACTCTGAGCAGAACAATAGTTGGCCGGCGGAGCGGCGCTGGAAAGCTTCGGCCCTTTTTTTTTATTCTCCTTCCCCGTCCGGCTGCTGCACAAACACACAGTTGTTCAGGAACATTCGAGCCCATTCAAGTTACAGTAACGCACATGGAAATGCCCCGGGATCGAATAACCTCGCAGTCATCCTGCACCGGGCCGGACTTCGTTCAAGAGGTCCAGTCGTCTTTGGGCTGCGGCTCAACACACTGTTGATTATGTAAAAGTGGGTTTGGTCATTTGAGCTGTCAATATGTAGGTCAGTGTGGTGAAGTTTGCAATGACAGAGTCTCGAAATTTCAACCTTTTATCCAGTGATTTTGGCTTTTTGAGTTGTTCTTGTGATTTGAAATACACGAAACGGAACATCGGAGCACAGACTCTCCTTTTATTCTGGGAAATTCTGCATTTTCTGTTGTTTAATAAACCAAACAATTAGTCAGTTACTTAAGAAAATAGTCTGTGATCCCAGCTTCCAGGACTCTTTTGTGTCTTTTTCAACATTTTCCAACATTTAATAAATCAGCTGATCAGTCAGTTATTTGAGAGACTATTCCATAATTCCACTCCCACCTCCGACATATGAGTTTTAAGGCTGTTCTTCTGTTTTTCCGTCTTTTACAGGCTGCACGTTGAACCGGCAGGACGTCCGACTGACGCTGCACTACGAGAAAGGCTTCACGGTGACGAGGGAACCGGCCGATCCATCGGGGGGCGCCGTGCTCTTCAGATACCCCTACGAGAAGCTCAAAATGTCCGCCGACGACGGAATACGCAACCTGTACCTTGACTTTGGAGGTCCAGAGGGAGAAATGGTAAATATGTACAGTAAATACCATGTGTATGATGACACTCCTTTAACCTCTGACCTCAGAACTCCTTTAACTAGGAGTTTTCTATGACGGGAACATTGAGCCACATGAATTTTTGTCTCAAAGAACAATGAAGCATTTTGGTTCTTCCATAGATTTATTAAAGGTCTGCTGGAAATATGACAAAATCTGCTGGATCACAAAAATACACTTACATCAACTTGAGTTCTGGTGCTGTATAAAGTTGTGTTAGTCATAATTTCTTAGATTCATGGCCTCCTAACTTCTCCTGAGTGATTACAGTCGACTACAGCTGCTGACTCCTCTGATCCAGTTTAAATAGAACCCATTAGATCCACTCATTAGACTCAAACTCTACAGTGGGAAATTCTGAGGAGCTCAGCAAAGATCTGAAAAAGCAAATCATTGATTTGAACAAGTCAGAAAGTCACTTGGAGCCATTTCAAAGCAGCTTCAGATCCACAATCATCTGTTTGTCAGAATAAAGTTCATGGTCCAGTTGTGTTACTGCCACCATCAGGAAGAAAACACAAACTACCACCTGCTGCTGAGAGACCATTGGTCAGGATGGCCAAGAGTCAACCAAGAATCATCAGAAAGCAGGTCTGAATGAATGAGAAGCTGCTGGAACACAGCTGTCAGTGTCCACAGGGTTTTACATCAACATGAGCTGAGAGGATCCATGAAGAAGGAAGTTCTTCCTCTAGAAGCAGAACCTTAAAGCTCCACTCAAGTCTGCTGCTGATCACATGGACAAAGAAAAGACTTTCTGGAGGAAAGTTCTGTGGTCAGATGGAAGAAAAACTGAAGGTGAGACCTTTAGGCCCAAGAACACCAAACCTACCATCAAGCATGGTGGTGGCAGTATCATGCTCTGTGGAACTGGAACTTTACACAAAGTAAATAGAATAATGAAGAAGGAGGATCACCTCCACATTCTTCAGGAAAACCTAAAACCATCAGCAGAAGGTTGATCTTAGACACAGTTGGATGTTTCAACAAGGCAATGAGAATGAAATGGTTCCATCGGGATAGAATGAAGGTTCTAGACTGGTCTCCCCAAAGTCCTGACTTAAACCCATCAAGAACCTCAAGAAACAAGTTAAATTTAGACAAATTTAGTTGAACTGAACTAATTCTGTCCAGAGGAGTCAAAGATAAACTAGAAGATCATGTTATCAGAGAGGCAGCAACAAAAATATGTGCAAACCATCAGGACAACAGAAAACAAAGGAAAACAGTGCAGATTATGAGAAGTCAGAGTTTCTGTATCCTTGTAATCTTCTCCTCCTGACGTTTCCCTCCTTCCTCCAGGTGTTTGACCTCCACTCGGGTCCAAAGCCGGTGGTGTTCGTCCTCCACTCCTTCCTGTCGGCCAAACTCACTCGGATGGGCCTTCTGACGTGAAGCGATCGACCGACGCCGGCAGCGAAAGGATTTGATTCCTCTTCTTGTTTTTCTTTATTTTTTTATCTCATTTTTGTTCTCCAGTTCCTCCATTCACAGCTGAAGCTTTGTCCCGAGGCGGCGCCACAGGGAAAGATTAACCCATCGTCGATTGTCTCAGAAACGTGCCTTCTCTTCCAGCTTCTCCAAACAGGAAGGGGCACTGTGCTTCAAGTGTTAGATAGCTGTTAACAACCTCACGACATTCCAGATTCTGATCGCGAGACTGCAACGCCTCAAAGCGTTACCCAAACACGTCCAGGGAAGGCTTTTGTAGATCCACAGACTTGTTACTCTGCCTATCATTCCACAGCAGCCTTCCAGTCCACTTCTTCATGTCTCTGTTCGTCTGAGGAAGTCGCTGTTTTAGACGCTGAGCAGAGAAGAAGAAAGACCTCGATGCTACTCGCTTCTGTCGGCTTCGATAGTGTGCCTGCACATTATCCCAAACTACTGTCAGGATGCCACCCGTGCCTTTTTCAACGTGTAGTAAAAGACTCTCTTTGTAACGTTTTTCCTGTTTTTGTTTTTCTTTTTGTAATGTCACACAATAAGAGGATTTTACGCTTTGGACATGCACAAGCAATAGTATTACTCTTATAGTGTAAACCATGTTACTACGTTTGTTTTTTTTAACTGTATATCTCTTCATAGCATGAACTTTCTGACCAGATGATGATATATGACATGTTACCTCCCGTCGTCACCCACACTACCACCGCAGTCGCCTCGCTTCCCTTTGCTTGAGATTACGCATCACAGCGGTAAAGATGTATGCTAGTAACATCTCTCTGCTCGCTTTTTTCAGTCGTTTGCTTCAAAAACAGGAAAATTAATCGTCTTAGTTTCATATTTTAGTCTTTTTAACCCTCTGAACTCCTGGTCAATTTGGTTCCTGTCACATTTTTCTTCACTGCGGGTTCATTTTTCACTTAAATACAAAATCCTGCACCTCTATGGAAACAGAACAACCAAGAGTCAAAAGAAAAATAACCCAAAAATGTCTTCTGTGAAGTTTGACACGGTTATGACAGAAATCCCTCTAAAAACATCTTAAATTTTTTTCCTGATTATTAATTTGCAAAAAGTAGCAATTTAATAATAATAAGTTCCCCCAAATAATACCAATAATGGAAAAGAAACGAGGCTCTATATCTCAACAAATTAGGTGTTTTTGTCTAGAAAGATGTTTCTCCATGCTGAATGTATCTCCACCAGTTTGCTCCTCTGTTCACTGTTTCTGAGCCATGCTGCATTTACCGGATTATTACTTTTGCAAAATTGAAAAGAATTGGAATAGTAATGTACAATATTTTTTCACATAGCCACAATTATTCCCAGTACTAGAAAATAAATGTTAGCTTTACATTTTAGATATTTTATTTTAATTTTTTAATTCATTTATATACTTGTTTCTTCTCCACTCTGTAAACACTGCCTGCAGTTCAGCTGAAAACTGAATTTTTGCCACACGACTGTTGGTCTCAGCTGAGTCGCTAATGGCTTCACAGTTACATTAAGGATCACAGAATTTTTTGTTTTTGTTTTTTTGTTTTTTTTTTACAAAATCTGATTACAACAAACTGTTTATTTTTGGCAATTTTTAAAAATGTGACATGTAGAATTCATTTTCCAACTGCATGAGTCGTTCAAGAACCATCGGAAAGTGGAAAACCTTACAATTTTTTCAGTTTTTGGCTCTGATAAATTCTCTTATTTTGACATTTTTTTGTGATGAAAACAGCATGCCATTGAAATCTTCTACTTTTTGGGGTTCAGAGGGTTAAATAATATTTTTCTCCTAAATAATCAACAAACAAAAATTGTCAGGCAGTAAATAAGTGTCCGATTTCATTCCACTGCAGGTAGGACTTATTTCCATCAAATAAATTTGAAGTTATCATTACAGTATATTCACTATAAAATTAACCTTGAAACTATTTAAGAAGGCTCAGATTTAAGCCTGTGTAGGTTTATATATAAACAGTTGAAACTAGTTTGTCCTTAAAGTCACCTCATGTAGGAGGTGTAGTCCCAGAAATCTTGAGAAATCAGAGAAAATATTCACATAAATGACTTTATTCTGGAGCTTTCAGCCACATCTCACTGTCTTCATCACAGCTGAGGAAGTGTTTGTAGTTTCTACAAATATATTTTTTAATTTTAATCCTGATTGTGAATCTCTCTCATTGCTGATAAATGAAACCTCAACTGAAAATGCTACATGCTAAGTTTGGACAAGCTTATCGGCTCAAATTAAATGTTTTTTTTTTTCCATTTTGAGCTTTCTTTTTCCAGTTGAAATAATTAGCAGACTTAATAAATGTTTCATTAAATGTAATATATGTGCTTAAATATTTAATTTAAATGCTCTTAAACACAGTAAACCACATCAATTCCTCTGTATTCAGTGGCTACAAAATGCAAGCTTATCGCTAATCCTGGCTAGTTAGCCTTCAGCAAGACAATTTAATCCTGTGTTACTTTTATTTCTCTAATAGATAAGATTTAGCTGTTTATTTAGGTGCTTATTTATGTGGTTGAACAAATTCAACTGATTGTGCTGTAGTGTTAAAATCAAGTTTCCAAAACTTAAAAACTGGAGAAAACTGGCTAAATTAGCATAAGCTAACGGCGCTAACAGCTAGCCTAAACTAGCTGCAGCCATTTGGTTTTTAGCTCGACTTTTTTAGGTCTTATTCATGTTTTTTTTTTACCCCAAATACTTACATTTCTACCAAATAACACTTTATATGATAAGATAAAATGCAGAAACAGTATTTTATAGTAATTTAATTATATATATATTAGAATATATTATATATTAAAATTTTCTGATTCCTAACTAGAGCAGTAAACTAATGTTTAAAAGGTTTATGAGGGATTGAAAGCATTAGCATCTCCACAATGCAAATGTATTTGTAGTATATCAATAAAAGATTAAATATTTGCATATTTGTGGCATTTTAAAGGAAATAACTGCTTCTGGTAGATAAAAACACAATAAGGAGAATTTATATGCTAACAATATGTGTGTCCTTTACACTTCTGAAAAAAGCACAAAATTACATATCTGTTGTCAAATTTTCATAAATAAATGCAAATAGGAAGATATTCTGAATTCTAAATGTGATTATTGACATAGAACTATTTTAAAGTTATTTTTCAGCAATTTGATTAAAAAGCACATTTATTTTTTGTAATCTGACTCATGAAGAAGCTCAGTTTCTTGATGAAGACACTGAAATAAGGTTGAAAGCTCTGGAAAAGCTCTGTTATTCCCTGAATAATGAACATTTACACTTGACTTTTGAGCTATCTGAACCCTAAATCAGTCTTCTGACGTCATTAAATTGACGTGAAATCGATGTTATTAGCGTGATTAACTAATTCTGCCTTTAGCTCAGCTGCCCGAGCAGGGATTTGAGTCCAGTAAACACATTTTCATCACCTTCAGCTGTTTCTTGTTGCTAAACTTTCCTTCAGTGGAGCCTCTGTGTTCTGTTGGACCTCAGAACAAAGAGTCTTTGTGTCCACCCAGAACCAGATAACCCGTCTGTCCTCGGATCAGGAACTCGGCAGGGTCGACCTCAGTTCTGTTTTAAACTTCCTTGTGATTGTTTGAGCAGAAGTTGTTTTTTTTTTTTTTTAAATCAAAGTGGAAATACAACATTTAGTTCCTATTTCAGGTCATTTCATCGCAGTAAGTGATGCAAAGCAGAAGTAGAGTTTGTTTCGCTTTAACCCTCTGAACACCAAACAGTTATGTTTTGTAAAGTTGAATTTTTTTGTTGTTAATTTACAGTTTTAAAAAAAAAAAAAAAAAAAAAAATGGAACCAACATTCCCAACATTTTTTAGGTGTCCACAGGTGTTACCAAAATTCAGAAAAAAAACTCATGCTGTAGATATTTAGTATTTCCATTTTTACAGCCTCTACAAGCTTTTTTTCACTACTTTGCATGTAAACTCTTCATGTTTCTCCATGCTGAATGTATCTCCAACAATTTGCTCCTCTGTTCACTGTTTCTGAGCCATGCTGACTTTATTTTATTGATCACAACTAAAACAAACAGTGGCTCTACATTCTGTAGATATTTTACCACTAGACATGCAGGACTTTTGTTTTTTTGTTGTTTTTTTGCTTCTCTCTGCTCTAATACCAAAGCTGAGTTACAAAATTTTTGCCAAGTCACTGTTGGTCACTGCCGAGTCACTAATGGCTTCACGGTTACGGTAAGGATCGCAGATTTTTTTTGTTTTTTACAGAATCTGGTTAAAGCAAACTGTTTATTTTTTAGCATTTTTTGGTCATTTTGCTGTCAGATTCAAGCTTAGATTTGTTTAATTTTACCAATAGAACTGCTTGAGTAGTTCAATGACTGGCGGAAAGTGGAAAATTGTAAAAAAAAAAAAAGAAGTTTTTTTCAGTTTTTGGTGGTGATAAATCATCCTTTTTCGGGATTTTTTTTGGGTGATTAAAACAGCATGCCTTTTGACACATTACTTTTTTCCCCTTATTTTGCTCTACTCTGCTCTAAAAATAAAGCAGAGTCGCAGAATTTTTTGCCACGTCACTGTTGATCACAGCCCGATCATTTGTGGCTTTTTGGTTCCGCTGACAAACGCACAATTTTTTGCTTTTGACAGAATCTGATTGTTATAAACGATTCATTTTTTTTTTTTTTTTTAGCAATTTTCAGATCACATTTAAGGTACATTTCAACACTGAGCAGCTCATTAGGCTTGTTGTGTTCAAAGGCTGTTGGAAAGCTGTAAATCTGTAGTGTGTTTTTTAGGTTTCTGGCTCTTCAATTGTGCTATTTTGGTGAAACAGAAAGCACTTTTCAAGTCAAGGTTTCGGGGTTCAGAGGGTTAAAACGCTCATATTTGTTTAGTTCCTGCCATCATTTGAAGCAATACTGAATTATTAAAGCTGCAGGCCGTCCCTCCTGAATGCACTCACCTGTCGGCCCGTCTCACCTGTGAATGTACTTCCTGCTTCCTCCTCCTCTTCTTCTTCTTCTTCTTCTTCTCTCCCGTCTATGCAACGCTTCAAACATGAGGTTTCTGGAACCAAAGTTAAATCTGTGGCAGCTTGCGTCCGACACAATCATGAAACTGAACGAGAGGAAAACGTGCTGCTGCAATGAACCGTCATTATGCAAAGTATTGTAGACTCCTTCAGTAAACTGTATGATACCATGTAGTAATCTCATGTAAATACCAATTAAACTCTTATGAAGTACACCTCACGTGTTGTCGTGATTTACAGACTACATTTGTTGTTATATTTTGGTAAACTGGAGATTTTTCATCATTACTGACTGCCAGGAACTAAACATTTCAACCAATTGTCCATTTTTATTTATTTTTTTTACCTTTTTCAGCATTTATCTGCCATATTTCAGCTCTTACATCCATTAGTTTGACATTTCGACTAATTATCTCAGACTTTTAGCTGGCTTTTTCAACTATTTATCCATTATTTTTAGGTTTTTCCGCATTTTTCTGCCATATTTCAGCTCTTAAATCCATAAATTCTGCATTTTGACTAGTTACGTCAAATCATTTATCCCATTATTTTTGCTTTTGTAACATCTATTAATCACTAAAAGGTGTATTTTCACTCTTCTATCCACAATTTATCAAATTTTTACTAATTATCTCATACTTTTAGCTGTCTATTTCAACTATATATATATTATTTTCTACTTTTTTAACATTTATCTGCTATATGTCAGCTCTTATATACATAAATTTTACATTTTGACTTGTTCAGAGCCAAAGTAGCACCATTTTTAAATGTATTTATTACCTCACTCCTCTGGTGTTTTCTGGATTGTTCTCAGCTTCATGCCTTCGTCCACTCGGCCTCCGTTGACTCGTCCTGCCTGTCGTCTCTGGAGCTGAAGCTGGATTGGATCAGACCAAAGTACCGTCCAATCACGATGCCAGCTGCCTCTCAAAAGGCTCCTTCATCTGGCGGCACTTCTTCTGAGGGGAAGCTGAGCTTCAGCAGAACTTTGGAGATGTGTTCCAGTGGTTGGTGGATGTGTGGGAAGACAGAGAGGGACCTTTGAACTGTTCAGAAAGAAAAACAGGAACCCATTGGTAGTTTTAGTTTAGGGTGCTACTGCGGTGTGTTTTTAGTTTTAAGAGGTGAACAGGAAGAGTTTATTTTTTCTTATTGATGATCTTTGGCTTTGTTCCTGGTTGGAATGTCCATCAATGTCCACGTGAAGTTCACTTTTAGTTCTGTTTATATATTTTATTTTACTAACACCCATTTGCTTTTAAGCCCCTTACATGTTGTGTTGTTGTAAACTTACTCTTTCTAATAAATCCTCGTCTAACCCTCTGGAAACCAGCGTTTGAACTGTTTTTGTGTTGCTCCTCATCTACTTCAGACAGCCGGGACAGAACAACGTTTTGTGGACTAAAGGTTAAACTTTTTTTAGAGCGACATGCCGTACTATAGGCTTTTTTAATTGACATACTACTATGATGTTTTTTTTGTTTTAGTTTTTTGTTGTTTTTTCGCAACATATAACAATTTGAACAGTTTTAAAAATTACTATACTTTTATTTGTGCAATGAACTATTATTCTCTGGCATTTTTTAGACCACATATTATACTCTGATGTTTTCTTGAATAACATAATATTTTGACAACATACTGCACTATGACATTTTTTGAACCACGTATCATACATGACAATTTTAGGTAATATCCTATCATTCTGTGCTTTTTGAACCACATAATAATCTATGGTTTGTTTTTTTGCTGACATGTACTATGAACTACAGGCCATACTATGTTATTCTTGAAAAGTAAACTATACTGTGACATTTCTGAACTACATCCTATACTATGGCGTTATACACAGAGTGCTTTTGTTACATGTTGATTTATAATCTAGATTTTTATCTGTTTTTTTTTTTTTGACAGGATTACCACAGATCTGAACGTGAACACCGCTGACACCCACCTGAGGGAGACGCTGCCTAACATCTCCAGGCTGCTTGGTCGTGGTCTTTCTGCTCCAGAACATCTTCATCAACTCCGTCTTCTTTTGAAGAGGCCCTCAGATGCTGCAATCTCTGACCTTAAGGAGGAACTGCTACTTTCCCTCTGTAACCAGATGGTGGTTATTTTAAAGACCCAGCTCCTGGCGGCTTTGAGTGAAAATTTAACATCCATCAAAACAGAACTACAGACAGTTAAATCTGAGCTGTCGGTCAGTATTTCAAACATCAGTCCGACCTTGCTGTCCTAAAGTACTACAAAATAAAAGCGGTGATTTATTTTACGGAAAAAATACATGATTTCAAAAATGTGACTTCAAAAATATAAATAAAACTGTGATAAGCGTTAGCTAGCTGCTCCACTTGCTCTGAATATTTCTGTTCTCGTCTTTGTCAAGCCCAAACGAAAAATTAATCCATATTCTGGCTACATTACCGAGAACAGCATCCATGGAGTGACCGGAAGTTAGCCGACCTAGCGGAAGTGCTAATGAGGTCTGCTCTGGCACGGATTATTACCGTCACACATGTAGCTTTTAAAATAAATCCTGTCCAAGACACAGAGCTGTAGCTCCGTTTCAGTGTGAGCTCTAATCTTTCTCTGTGTGACTATGTCTGACTTCCTCTAATAAAACCCTCCTGTTTACTGGGTGTTGTGTTTCTGTGTGTGTACAGTGCGTACATAAACGAGGGAGGCAGGTATCCCGTTTACCAGGAGAGATAAAGCGCTTTACTGAGCAGAGCTTGTAATAAGTAGAGCGAACAGGTAGGCGGAGCTAGTACGTCACAATACAGTGTGTCCTTAACCATGTGACACCATTATCCAATTAGGTGACTACAGTTATAATTAAATGATGCATAAGGCAAAATAAAATATATTCTTGTCAGAATATTACACAGGGAGCTGCAGCCACATATATTTATCTATCTACTGATTCATATCTATACTCACTATTCTGGTCCGATGCAGTTTAGATGATGACGTTTCACGAATACGTGAGAACCCGGTATGGACAGTTACGTACTGAGAAATGGCCATAGTCTTCTTACCGCAGAGGTACAAAGCTACTCATCTTCTCCTCCGTCATCAGGAAACGTCTTCAAAGATTCTTCAAATCTAAAGGAAATATGATCAACAGATCAAACTAAAGTCATTGGTGCGCTCAGGTGAAGTCGGACAACGAAGTTGCGTCCATGAGCATCTGAAATCGGAGTACTAGTAATGAAATTTCCAACGAATTTTTTTTTTTTTTTTTTTTTTGGGGGGGCACACGGGGTGGCCAATCAGATCACAGGGGGGTCACTCTCCCCCATGCCCCCACGGAAAATCCGCCACTGTATTTATGGTTATTCAGAGTGTTGGGGTTCATACTTGCTTGTTTTTAGGGTTTAATTTCCACTTTTTGTGTTGTGTTTTTAACAGCAGTGACTGCAGTTGTATTACCAGCCGCTGGGTGGCGGTAGCTGCAGTGTACTGTTTATGTTCTAGTGTTGGTAATATTCGTCAAGTTCCTGGTTTTAACAGCACAAACGGAAATCATCATGTATATCTTCAAATTAAGCTCATATGTAATGGTTTTTATTGTTATATTTAATGAAAATAATTGCATGTTTCACTTATTAATACATTATTTGTAAGAAATTCTTAATTATTTAACATTATATATGTATTTTACTGTGTTTAAGTGCATATTCTTGTTATGTTGTGTTTTATTTAGAAAGTGAACAGCAAAGGAAGTGCTTGTGTGGGCACTAGCTTGTGTGTAGCCGCAGCGTTGTCTAGGCGGAGCTGTCATCCTTGTTAGCTGCCCCGTTAGCTGCTGTTGTGTTTTGTCATGACAACCAGTCCCGTTAGAAAATAGTGCAGCTGACGGCTTCATTCGTTCACGGTTCCACCTTGGGAGCGGACAGAAGTCTGGGCGGACAGCGGAACAGTGAGATGAAATGACAACGTCAACATTACAGGTGCGGTTAGCTCGCTGGCTAACGTTAGCTTTAATATAACTTGATTTAGCGCTAGCTTCGGTTCCATATTAGCATACACTGGGACACAGAGCTAACCATTGGATTTTTATTGAAAGTTACCAAATCAGCGCTGTTTTAATCACCTGAAAAGCAATTATCATCGTTTTGAAGGCATATTTAGAATCTGTAAAGTCTTTCCTAAGCATCCGGTTGAAAAAGTATTTTGTCCGCAGAGTGTAAAAATAAGATTTTTGATTAGTTTCCTAAGTTGCGCCTCAGATTGCTAATCAAAACAAAGATGGCAGCCGGTGGGCCACCTGCATAGAAAACAATTAACTGGAGGTGGGAAACGAGTTAAAAAATCTGTTGTATCATTTAAAGGACGAAGTATTTCTCCACCAGAAAATTAGAAGAGTGTCTAGTGATTCTAGAGATACCTTCAGATTTTTTAAAAAGCGATTTTTAAACGACCGGTTGTTTCTCAAACAAACATCTCCTATTAGTAAAATAACGGTCAGCCGGTGTATGCTAATGCAGTTGGGGTTAGCTTAGCCGATATAGCAGCTCTAATGCGAGCTAAAATCTAGTAAAAGAGCTGACGGTGAAGCTGCTAACGGTGATAGCAAGGTAGCCCTGAGGTTAAAGTGTTGCATTTAAATGTATGTTTAATGTTAGTATAGAGAATGACTATTTAATATAGAAATAATGACAATGAGCTGTGGTTGGTTAATGAATGTGTGCTAGCTGAGGTTAAACCTTCACTTGAGGCGGTTTATTAGTGTATATTAGCAGCAGCCGTTAGCAGGGCTGTGGCCTCAGCTCACATGAAAACAGCAGAGCCTGGAGCCTTTTGTTCTGGTGAAATATCACAGTGAATTTAGCTGATAATCAGTTAAAATCCTGATGAGCTGCTTTGTTTTGGTTGCAGTTCTGTGTTGACATGTGCAGGCTGAGGGGTTGAGGACAATCACGTGTCCTCCTCCTGTTTTCACTGAAGTGTCTCCACCCACCAGTGATTGTGATTTTTTTTTTTGTCTGTGCTGCAGAAAGCGATTGATCTTGTCACCAAAGCCACAGAGGAGGACAAGGCCAAGAATTATGAGGAGGCCCTGCGCCTGTACCAGCATGCCGTGGAGTATTTCCTGCACGCCATCAAATGTAAGCGCCGCATCCCAGAGCAGGACCTAGTGCTGCTGCGTTCTCACAGCTGATTGGAATTTCATGTTGTCCTTCCAGATGAGGCCCACAGTGACAAGGCGAAGGAGAGCATACGAGCCAAGTGCATGCAGTACCTGGACAGGGCGGAGAAACTCAAGGACTATCTGAAGAACAAAGACAAGCAGGGGAAGAAGCCGGTCAAGGAGGCCCAGAGCAATGACAAGTACGCTGCTACTGCTGCTTCCTGACAACACGCTCAGGAATAAAACTCTACAATGGGTTTTATTGTGTTTTCACATTCGCTGTGTTTGTCTGTGTTTGTTTTAGGAGCGACAGTGACAGCGAGGGTGAAAATCCAGAGAAGAAGAAGCTGCAGGAGCAACTTATGGGTGAGCAGATGAACATGGATTTAACTCCCACATGGAGGATGTTTGCAACCTAGAAATTAAACTGTTTTAGTAGGGATGAAAACAGTTGATTTTAAGCTAAAATAATGCAATCACCAAATTAGAAAGGCTGCAATTTAGGATTTATTATTGTTAATTTTAACCTGATAAACTGATCAGTGCTGTGATGTTCCTTCTGAACAACCTACGTGGTTCTGTGTCCGATTTTTTTTTTTTCACATAAAGGTTCTCATATTTTCTTTTTAAGATAATGGTATTTTATTATTATTGCTTTAGTTATTTACTGAACATAGTCACAGCTTGTACTTCATTTTTGTTATTTTCCATAACAAACAGAACAACAGACAGAGTAATGACCTTCACAGTAAAACAATAAAAGGTTCCAGGTGTCCCAGACTGTCTGCATAAACGTTGGTCCTCCAGGTCTTTCTGGAGTCTTCATTTATTTAGGGGGTAAAGTTTGTTTGGCGTCTGCTCTAGGGTTGAAACAATTCCTCAAGTTATTTGAGTAATTCGAGGACAAATTCTCGTGTGTGTGTGTGTGTGTGTGTGTGTGTGTGTGTGTGTGTGTGTGTGTGTGTGTGTGTGTGTGTGTGTGTGTGTGTGTGTGTGTGTGTGTGTGTGTGTGTGTGTGTGTGTGTGTGTGTGTGTGTGTTATGATCAGACTGCCCTTGTTTTCTTCAGTTTCTTGTTCGTTTTAATGCCTGGTACCACTGAAGGTTCATTTGTTTGGACAAATGTAATGATAACAACAACAGTAGCTCATAAGTTTAATTTCAGAGCTGATACCAGATATTCTCCATGATTTTCTTGATAATAACCAAAATCACTTCAGTTCTTCCATCAGTAGCTATGCCATTGTTCTGCCAAAAACAGCTTTCAGGATTCCAGGTTTTCTGTCTGTTTTAGTTCCATGATCCACACAGGAGTCAGTACTGATTCAGAACCATTGTTTCTGATCTCCACCAGCTTCTGATCACAGCAGACCATTCCTGTTGCACTAATTCTAACTAATCTGCTTTGTTTTGGGCTTGTGATTCTCCATTTAGCATTTGATGACTTTCCTCAGGTTTTCATTTGGATTTAGATCTGGTGATGGAGCAGCCAAGGCGTGGTTCCAGTGTTCTGGTTCTCCATCAGGCTTTAACTGACCTTTTCTTGTTGGAAAATCCAGTCATTGGAGGCAGGAAAGAGTTTTCCAGCTGTTGGAAGAAGACAGTTTTCAGCAGTAGTCCTGTACATGAATTGGCTCTTCACACTAACTGTCCAGCAGTGCCAAGATGGCTGCTTTTGTGTCTTCACATAATTCTTTAGTTTTAGGTGTTATGTGAGAGCTGATAACGGCTTGAAAGTGAGCAGGAAACCACTGTAGGCCTTTACACGTGCTACTGATGACATGAGATGTCCTCTTATGTACTCTGGAAATACAGTGAAGCTTCAGCATGTCAGATAGGACATAAAGTATGATGGAATCAGCTGCATTTAAAGTCCTGTTTATCATATTCTTCAGGCAATGTACCTTTAGTGGCACAAGAAACTGAAGAAAACAAGAGTGGTCTAATCATTTTTTCCATGACTGCATATAAATATGTACACGTATTACCAACACCTTATGAGTAAAGAAAGCGGTTATTGTTCTCATTCTGTGGTGACGTCAGCAGTAAACTTGGTGTGCTTGTGTAGAATCTCCTCAGACTGTGAGGATGTTCTCGGTATTGTTCTCATTCTGTGGTGACGTCAGCAGTAAACTTGGTGTGCTTGTGTAGAATCTCCTCAGACTGTGAGGATGTTCTCGGTGTGTTTCTAATCCAGTGTAGATGATGGATTTTAGATGCTGTTAGCCGCTAACGCTTGAGTGGCGCACTCGTCTCCTGTAAGTAAACGATGCCTTTATATCAGAGCATTCCCAGTCAGCTGACAAACGTCACCAGCTAATCGACATTTAAACTCATCGGCAGCTAACTTACTGTGAGTTATTTTTGTTCTCTGACCCGCTGCGTAGTTTTCCAGGACTAATTTGGAGCTCGTGAAGCCAGAAGATCTTGAATGACGTCCAAAAACTGATGGAGGCTGTAAAAGTCTTTAGTTTATCCAAAGTTGTTTTGTTTTATGGTGGTGGTTTTGTCTCCACATACTGGAGATTTTTAACTATCTCCATGTTTGCTCTCCAGACTTTTCTCTCTGCTCTGATCATCAGTAGAAAGATGTTTCTCCATGCTGAATGTATCTCCAACTTCCACATCTGTTCTGTTTCTGAGCCATGCTGCTTGTATTTGATTCATCCAGTAGCTTTGACTTTCCTCTGTCTCTCTGTGGAAACACTGCCTGCAGTTCAACCTGAAAACTCGTGTGATGTTTCTTACAGCCGGGTCAGTCGTGGCTTCATGGCTGCACAGAGGAGCTCAGAATTTATTTGAAGCAAACAGTTAATGTTTTTATTTTTTCAAATGAGACAAGTAGAATTAAGTCATTTTGATGAAATATTGAATTTAGTTCATATTTCACACATGTAACATTAAATGACTGAAAGTTAAAAAATCTGACAGTTTTTCTATTTTGACCGTTTCTAGCTCTGACAAAAGGTGTCATTTTTGCAGTTTATTTTATCGATAACATGCCTTTAAAACTCAGGGTTAATATGTGGCTTCATCGGGCCTTTATGAAGGTTTATGAGGTCGCTAACATCTCAAACCCGTCAGTGCATTTGAGGCTACATAACTGTAGTAATAGTGTTTATTAGAGGCAGGTCTGCTGGTGTGTTAACTAGGGTTAGAACTTTTTGAACTTTTTTTTTTCCAAAATCAAAGTCCTGCATCATGATTGGATGAACTTTTTGGTATAATTGAAGAAACCAAACTCCATTTTCAACACTCTTTTAAAAAAGTCCCCCTGAAACAAAGAAGTATTAAATACACATTACAGCCAATGATATGGCTTATAAAGTGAAAGCAAGAATAGAAAGTGATACTCCAGCATATTATGATGGCAGATCAACTCATCATTGATCCATCATCAGTCACATTGACTAGTAATGGCCCTTATAACTTAGCACGGCTTCGTATTTCATGTCATCGGCTTTGTTTTGGGGGGACTTTTTTAAAAGAGTGTTGAAACTGGAGTTTGGTTTCTTCAATTATACCAAGAAGTTCATCCAATCATGATGCAGGACTTTGATTTTGGAAAAAAGTTCTAACCCTAGTGTTAATGACGTCCTACCTGTGTTTACAGGTGCCATCGTTATGGAGAAACCCAACGTGAGGTGGAACGATGTGGCTGGACTGGAAGGAGCTAAAGAAGCTCTGAAGGAAGCCGTCATCCTGCCCATCAAATTCCCTCACCTCTTCACAGGTACGCTCCCTCCACTCACATACCAGCTTCAAAGAGTCAAACTCACAATAAATCACTGGTAAATGCTCCTTTTCTCAGTATCTCTGCAGCTACTTTATACCTGGGTGTCTTTCTTCCTCAGGCAAAAGGACTCCGTGGAGAGGAATCCTGCTCTTCGGCCCTCCAGGAACAGGGAAGTCGTACCTGGCCAAAGCCGTGGCCACCGAAGCCAACAACTCCACCTTCTTCTCCGTGTCGTCCTCAGACCTCATGTCCAAGTGGCTGGGAGAGAGCGAGAAGTGAGTTCCTGAAAATGCATTACAGCGCAGAAATCTGACTGTTCTTAGAGGCGAAACGGTCGATTAATTAAGAGAGAAATCCTCCTGAAGCAGTCTGACAGCTGGATGAGTGGATTCTAGTGAATAAAAGGGGTACCACGGTCTGATTCCAGCTTCTTTTTGCTGTCACACGTGATTATAAACTGAATATTGATGGTTTTAGATATTTACCTGAACATGAAGACATTTGGACACGTTTGATTCTGCAAAGCTGCAATGGTAATTTTTTTTTTTTACCATATTTTAATGAGTAAACGCTTGAAAAATGAATGAAACTTCAAACCGCAGTCCTAAATGTTCATCCACAATGTGTTAAATTATAAAAGACTGGAGTTCTTTTAAAACTGGTTAAACGCAATTAAACTACAACTTTAGTGATAAGTTTCCACGGGATCAATCATTTCAACACTTCTGATTTATTGTTTTTGTATAAATTCTGCTCATTTGCATACGTTGAGGTTTCAGCTACTTTATGCAAATTAGACGCTTTTACCAACCGTTTAAATCTAAAGTAAAGATGGATTCAACAAGGTCTCACCTCAGATGCTTTCAGAAATTCATTTTGGCAAGTTTTCATAATAAAAGAGCTAAAAAAAAGTTTCCAAATAAACTGCTGTGATGAGATCCAGGAGTCGACCAATCAGCTGCAGCTAAATTCAGCCGTGATGGATTCCTGGAAGCAGGAACAAAAGTAAGTCCAGTTAGCGTCTCGTCTGCTGGTTGACCTCTCCGTCCCCGTGTCCTCCAGGCTGGTGAAGAACCTCTTCGATTTGGCCCGTCAACACAAACCCTCCATCATCTTCATCGATGAGGTCGACTCTCTGTGCGGCTCCAGGAACGAGAACGAGAGCGAAGCCGCCCGACGCATCAAGACCGAGTTCCTGGTCCAGATGCAGGGTGAGTCCAAGCAGAACCAGAACCAGAACCAGAAGCACAGACTTAGAGATGGTTCTTCTTTCCTTTACTGTATATAAAGATGCTTTAACTGAAATTGTTCAGTTACACACTTTTGTTTTTCTACTAAAAATCATTTAATACCTGTTTAAATGTGAATTAAAAATGGGTGAAATGATTTAAAGGATTATTATTATTAAGGACTATTTAGGACATAAAGCAGGGATTTCCCAACTTTATTTCTTAATAATTATTATAAGAACACAAATGAAGAAAAACCTCCTGGACTAATGAGTAAATCAGGAACAGTGATAAAGTGAATGTTTTCTGTTGGTGCAGTGGGTCGTTTAGTTGTTAACCCTCCTGTTGTCTTGCGGGTCAAATTGCAGGACGAAAAATGTGGGGGGAAAAATATTTTCACAGTGGAAACTTCCACATTTTCAAAATTGTTTTTTGGAAATTATTGAACATTTTTGGTGGAAAAAAAACAAAAAAATGTTAACCCAAAATCCAGTTACTTTCGCTGTCAAATATGGGGATTTTTTTATTTAAAGAGGGAAACTTTTCAGGAATTTTCTTCCTGAAGATTTTGCAAATTTTTATAAAATTGGGGAAATTTTTTTCTGAATTTTTGGACTTTTTTTTTCAGACAAGGCAGGAACATTTTCTGGGGAGGACAACACGAGAACATTTGTTCTCCAACCTGATGTTTTCCCTCTGTTCAGTGAACTCTGGGTTCAGGTTTCAGGTGTGTGACTGCAGCTCTCTGGTTTCAGGTGTCGGAAACAACAACGATGGGATTCTGGTGCTGGGAGCCACCAACATCCCCTGGGTGCTGGACGCCGCCATCCGCAGAAGGTCAGAGAACAAACTGCTGTTAGAGTAACGCTTGTTTACTGCTGCCAACTCTGGAAATAACGGTTCAAAGATTCACGTCTCCCTAAAAGTTTCCCCACTACGTTACCCAGAGTGCATCTCTGTGCTCCAGTGACTGACGTCTTCTCCTCAGCTAAGCAGCTTCCTGTTCTCCTTGTCGTCGTGGTTCAGGTTTGAGAAGAGGATCTACATCCCTCTGCCAGAGGAACCGGCTCGGGCCCAGATGTTCCGCCTCCACCTCGGTAACACTCCTCACAGCCTGAGTGAAGCCGACCTGCGGCAGCTCGCCAGGAAAACCGACGGATACTCCGGAGCCGACATCAGCATCATCGTCAGAGACGCCCTGATGCAGCCGGTCAGGAAGGTCCAGTCGGCCACGCACTTCAAGAAGGTCAGAGAGCCTGGAACCCATAGAAAACCTAGAACTCGTAGAAAACCTAGAATCCGTAGAAAGCCTGGAACTCGTAGAAAACCTGGAACTCGTAGATAACCTAGAATCCGTAGAAAACCTAGAACTCGTAGAAAACCTGGAACTCGTAGATAACCTAGAATCCGTAGAAAACCTAGAACTCGTAGAAAACCTGGAACTCGTAGAAAACCTGGAACTCGTAGAAAACCTAGAATCCGTAGAAAGCCTAGAACCCTTAGAAAGCCTAGAACTCTTAGAAAGCCTGGAACTCTTAGAAAGCCTAGAACTCTTAGAAAGCCTGGAACCCGTAGAGCTGGTAGCAACAAGGAGATTAGTTTCTATGAATAATAACCCTTCATATGCAGATTAGTCAGCTAAATATGTCCTAAAATCACCGTACTCAGTCTGGTAAATTTGGGTGATATTTTGTCTAAATTTTAATTAGATTATTGGGATGAATTATAAATATATTATTGAATTCAGTCACCTAAATATGCATTATATATAATTATCTAAATTTGTAAGATGTTTTATTTTGAAACCTACTGAAAATAGCTGAATTTATATAAAATATATCGCAGGGTTTTTATTTCAATGTTTCAATAATAGGATGAATTTTAGTAATTAGTTAGGTAAATGCTGCGTATTTATTATCCAATTAATTATATCGGTACATTTTTTTGTTTGCTGAGAAAATTGTCAAATTATAAATAAAACGTATTTTAATGATTGAGGTGAATTGATAAAGTTTAATTGCAGATCGTTAATTTAATTCAGTTGGTTCATTTTAATTAATGATTGTATTAGTGTCTGCTGAGGTACATTTGTAGTAATAATTGTATGGACGCATGTGTTTTACTTTAATATTTAAATTAGTATGGTAATGTATAATATTTTATGGTTTTAGCTGTAGTGTTTAGACTGTTCAGATACATTTGTTTGAAAGCACTGAGTAAAATGTGTTCTTTAAATAACAATGACTTGACTTAAATCTTGAAGCTCTTAGTAGAATTCTTTATTTTGATGCAGCAGAGAAAAGAAGAATAAATAATAAATGTACATTTTTACAATTTCAACATGAAGAGTCCAGTTGCTGAACCGGACGCTGCATCCGGTCATTAAAGTATGAAATAAGGACGTTGTTCCTGCAGGTCCGTGGTCCGTCCAGAAGCAACAACCAGGTGATGGTGGACGACCTGCTGACCCCGTGTTCTCCTGGAGACCCTGCAGCCATAGAGATGACCTGGATGGACGTACCGAGCGACAAACTGCTGGAGCCCATCGTCTGCATGGTGAGGAACGCTGAATACACGTTAGCGTGGAGCTGATGGGGAGTTCACGTCGCTAAACATCACCTCCAGACGCTTTATTTAACCATCAGAGCTCCATAGAGGAGGCTCCAGATTTATCACTTTTTAATGGACTATTTCCATCATTTCTGAGCCTCAGAACTTCATCAGTCCAGCAGATAGAACCAGGACATTTAGGAGGAGAAACACATCTGAGTTCTGGTAAAAACTGGCAGCAGATCAGTTTACATCCATCCAGGTGTCTCAATCTGAAGAGAAGTGAAATTTGACCAATTTTTGAATCACTTTGGGGGAAATACTGAGTCAATCTGAAAGCTTTTCATCACGTTTTGAACAAATCTGATTAATTTAGGGACAATTTTGTTTAATACTGAACAACTTTCATGCCGTTTTGAGAATTTTTTTTAATTAATTTGACATTTTTAAAAGATTTGTCACTGGACAAATTTAAGGCTGATTCTCATTTAATTTGGAGGATTTTGAGTCATTTGTGACATTTTCAACAATTTTGATGTCATTTTGAACAGTTTGTCACTTTTGTAATATTTTTGTCATTCTGGACAGATTTTGATACATTTTGGGCTGATTTTAATTTAATTTTGATGGATAAAACGTACATTCGAGTTGTGTTAAAAGCTGCAGACAAATTATTCATCCATCCAGGTGTCACGTCTAGATTTGGAATCATTTCAACAGATTTGAGTATTTTTGATTTTTTTTTTTTTTTTGGGGGGGGGGGGGGGGTTTGTTGGCAACATTTTCAACAAATTGACAAATTTAGGACCATTTTTTGTCATTACTGACATTTTCAGAGATTTGGAATGATTTTTCGACATTTTGAAACATTTAAAGTCTGTTTAAAAATTCATTTTACATCCATCTAAAGACTAAATCTGGTTTCTGTAATATGACAGTTTTCAAATCATTCTGGACAAATTTTTGGGCTTTAGCTTGTGACACCTGGATGGATGTAAAACTAATGTTTGCAGTTTTAAACTGAAGTCCTCCATCTAAAATTTGTCAAAATGACATGAAAGTTTTCCACAATTTTATGGAAATTGTCTGAAAATGTCTTAAAGCCTGTCTAAAAATACTCAAAAATGTCCAAAATGAGTCAAAATACTGTAAACCGTGACACCTAGCTGGATTTAAACTGATCTGGTGTCAGTTTTTAGCAGAACTCATGTTTCTCCTCCTAAATGTCCTGGTTCTGTCTGCTGGACTGATGAAGTTCTGAGGCTCAGAAATGAAGGAAGAAGTCCATTAAAGAGCGATACATCTGCATGAAGGTAAAGCGGCTGTAACGTGTATTTAAATCAGATTTTATCTCCACTAATAATCACATTAAGGCGTATTTTGTGTCCACAGTCGGACATGCTGCGCTCTCTGTCCACCACTCGTCCCACCGTCAACACTGAAGACCTGCTGAAGGTCAAGAAGTTCACAGAGGACTTTGGGATGGAGGGATGAAGCTCCTGCTCTCAGACGGGTCAAACTAACTCCTCCTCCTCCTCTTCATCGTTGTCCTCAGCTTCATCTCCTGGTTTTTACAGCCTGCAGTAGGACAGTAGATCTTTGTCCACGAACTGAAGTTTGTCCCTCTGAGAGAACATTCTGCTGCCGTCGAGCACTTTGAAGGACTGGAGGTGGGATCTCCTGCCAGGCATGCGAGTGGAAACGCGTCTCAGTGTTTTTATTAAACGTGTGTGTCTTTAATGTTCCCGTGGAAAACCTCCAGAGCCCCAAGATTTATTATTTAAAGAGTCAGAGTGAAGCAGCCGGACGGAAACACGACGAAAAACAGCTTCAGTAATCATCAGACGTTTAGTTTAACGGCAGCTCATCCATTTCTGGAAACTTATCAAAAACTAAAACACTAAAAATCTAGACAGACTTAAGACTTTTTGAATCATTTGACTCATTTTTAGTGAATAAAAACTGACACCAGATCAGTTTTACGTCCATGCAGGTGTCTCAGTTTAAAAGACAAAAAATGCAGAGAAACTTTGAGGAATTTTCATGCCATTTAACATTTTTTCTTGAGTTATTTCAACAATTTTCAATGTTTTTTTGGACATTTTTCAGTAATTTGGTGGGTTTTTGTCACCGTTGAAAATTTCATTTAATTTTGGATGACTTTCATGTCATTTGACTGATTTTTAATTGATTAAAAAAAACGTATCCAGGTGTCAATCAAAAGCTGAAAACTGCAGACAAATTTCAACACTTTCATTTTGGAGTAATTTTCACAATTTGTGAGTAATTCGGTGCTTTTTTTTTTTTGGCCCTATGAACAAAGGTGTGGAAATTTGAGACACATGGCATTTAATTTTGCACAACTTTCATGTACTTTGAGTAATTTTCAATGGAGGAAAAACACATTTGAGTTGTTAAAAACTGTAACCAGACCAGTTTTACGTCCATCCAGGTGTGACACTCAAAGAAAAAAAAACAGACAAATTTCCAGAGCTTTTGGAGAAATGTGAGGAATTTTGGATAACTGTTTGGCCATTTTTTAGACAGTTTTCACGTTATTTTGAACTATTTGAGTGTTTTGTCATTGTGGAGAAATCTGGACAATTTGATGGATGATAAACGACGTGGATGGACGTCAAACCGATCTGGTGTCAGTTTAACAGAACTCAAAGGTGTATTTTTTGTCCATCTAAAATTTGCAAACGTGACCCAGATTTCTCAAAATTGGCCCAAAATGTCTCACCAAGTGTTCAAAATTGCATTAAATAGTCAAAGAAAGTATTGAAATGACTCGAGAAATCTCCAAAATGACAAAGAATTTTGAAAATTATGTGAAAATTATCCAAGTTTTTGTCCGTAAACTGACACCTTGTGTGGATGTAAAATTAATTTGCTTGTAGTTTTAAAACGGAACTCAAATGTGTGTTTTATCATCAAAACAGTCAAAATTATGTGAAAGTCGTCCAAATGAAATGAAAATCCGGCCACAAAGGACAAAAACTTGTTCAGTGGTGTGAAAATTGTTCAGAATGACCTGAAAGTCATCTGAAATTACACAAATGGTGATTTTGAAAGTTGTGAGCTGCTCTAAGAATCTTAAATTCAGTTTTTGCATTTGAACATGAGATTCTTTTAGCTTGAAAACTGTTTTACACTAAAAATCCTTGAAAAAAAATCTACTGAAGTAACTAACTTCAACAGAAATCATTCATTACCTTTAAATTTCGTCTTCTCCAACGTCAAACTCACCGACTGTACAAATGGCGCCACCTGCTGTTTTTCTCCTGACACTAACTGTAGTGAAGGAAATGAGCATTAATTCACATTTTCTTGGCTGTAGTTGGACTAACAGCGGCTCATACACACCTGGTTGTGGAGAATCGGTGCATCCGTCTCTCTGCTGCTTCGCTCTGATCGTCATCAGTATTTATTAAACTTTTTGTTGTAACTAAAGAAACTCAGAACGTTTACTTGAAGCTTCACTCTGGTTTCATGAAGGAGCACCAACCGCTGTTTATGTTTTGTTTTTTTCTTTTGGGAGGCGAATGAAGTGTCGTCGTGCCGTTTCGTGAGACGGTAAAGAAGGAAACAATGCTGTGTTGTTGTGGTTTCGGTGGAGCTCAGTTCTTACCGTCCCTGTTGAGGGACTCGACCTGCCGCTGGCCATGTAACCATTACTAATTTAACCCCGATTAATAAAAACTGACATTTCAAACGAAAGGAAAGAGGCGTCCTGCTGCTTTCACCGGTTTTATTCCATGGTTTGAACATGTTAGGAGGCTAACATTTCAAGAAACCTTCAGTAGTTGGAAGCTCTTAAAGGAAAAGTTCAACAGTTTGGGAAACATTCTTCAGATCTGTGCGGTAAACATGAAGCTGCAGTTAGCATTTTAGCTTAGCATAAAGACTAGAAAGCAAACTGGAGCTTTGCGGTAAAAATACTCGTGCCAAAAGCTAAATTTCTGTTTGTTTGTTTTTTTTTTACACATTCTACAATATTATCTTTAAAAAAATGTTCCCAAAATGTCAAACTGTCCCTTTAACGTCTACGAAGCAGCTCAGCAGTTCACTATTTTGCCTCAAGGACACTTTGACAGAACTGTGAGGATCAAACCTGAGATCTTTTTGCACCAAAACACTTTCAAGGCAGATTCTTCCATGTTTAATCTAATCGTCTGTCTAAAGCGTCTACCAGCAGGACTGTAAACTGCAGGGACACTTTGCAAACACCAGAGAAAGAAAAAATACAGGCCTTAACTTGTAAATCTGAGCTAATAAAAGCTAACAGCAACAAAAACCAGTCTTAACATCTACTAGATACATGCAATGGACCAAAACTGAAAAAAATCTGTCAAGAAACTAACTTTTCTCACATTAATACATTAAAATAAACTGAAATTGTTTATTTTGTCATTGAAACAGTTAGCGCCTGCTGTTTATCCCCTAATATTAACTGTAGTGGATTTAAATGAGCTTTAATTCACATTTTCTTTGGATAATCTGAGTAAAAATGGTGCTACGTTTGGCTCACACACAGCTAACACTTTGTAGATGTGATTTTACAGTGACTCATGTGGATGAGAGGAAAAAATGTCAAGGAAGAGGTTTTTGCAAAACTTCTAAAAAAACTTAACCTACAGTCACTGTTTAACTGTTAAAATGCAGAACACAATCTGCTGTTGTCTCCATTCCAATTAATAATTTAATAAGTTTGAGGGTTTTTTTTACATCATTGGATATTTTCTCAGAAATACGAGACTAGAGTTTGTAATTATGAGACATTCTACTTTTAAAATTTGATCTTCTTGGAGCTATGAGATATTTTCTTGTAATCATATGATCACGAGACCTCCATCTTTTGTGGCTGAAGTGAGACAACTCAGATATGGAACACAAGTTAAAGGGGAACTTTGTCCCCCCCCCCCCCCCCCCCAATCGGGTCTGTTTCCATATGTAATTTCATACATGTGAGTGATGGAGAAATGAATTTTCGACATAGCTCCAGTATTTAGCCAGGCAGGCAGCTTAGCAGGTCAGCTGGCAGCTCAGCTAGTGAAAAGTATGGGGCAATTACCCCCCCCGCGTCAAAGTCCGCCCCAACGTGCTTTTCCCCCGAAATCGCGCGATAGCTCGTGTCAAAAACGGTGTTCTGGCGCGAGCTATCGCGCGATTTCGGAACAAGATTTGCTTCCTAGCGTCCTGACATTTGGATACAGACCACAACAAAGAGCGATCGCCAGGTAATGTGGAGGTTTTCCTTCACTTCTCATCTCTAGTATGTTGTGGGACACTCGTTGAGACTATCTGAGCACGTTAGGGCGGACTTTGACGCGGGGGGGCAAGTTGCCCCATACTTTACGCTAGCTGAGCTACTAAGCTGCCTGCCTGGCTAAATACTGGAGCTATGTTGAAAATTCATTTCTCCATCACTCACATGTATGAAAAGACATGAAAACAGACCCCAGGCTGAAAAAAAAACGAAGTTCCCCTTTAAGGCCTGAACTGTTTCTTCTGTGGTCCAAACATCCGTCAGAATCCTTATTAAACCTCAAATATTTACATTAAAGTTGACATTAAAGAGTTCTGGGTGACGATCCAACAAAACATTCATCAGTTTGACGTTCAGCTTTTACCATCTGTTCAGTAAAACCTCGTGAGTCTGACAGTTTCCCTCCAGCAGAAAGTCCATCAGCTCTTCTTCACACTTTGCTTCTTTTTGAGTGACTCTCAGCCGGAGCAGCAGATCTCTTGTTGCGATGGTGAGGAAACGTCGGCATCAGCTCCGGTTCACAGGCTGCGCAGACGAGCACAAAGTTAACGATGAACAGATTAGCAGAGATTCATCAAACATTAGATGAAGTTTTTACTCACGCAGAGGTTTCTCCTTGAAGTAGGAACTCTCCAGACAGTCTTTGGCGGTTGCTCTGGATCAGAAAAACAAGAAGCAAAAACAGCTTCAGCCGCAAATATCAAACATCGCGGTTGCTGTCGATGCCGTCGTATGTTTGTTTACCTTCGATGTGGGTTGTACATGAAGAGCAGGTTCAGCAGCCGGTGTCCAGCGTCAGACAGCCAGGTGAATTTATTCTTCAGGTTGTTGTACGGCTGCTTCCTCAGACTGTACTGACCGATGAGCGGCAGCTGAGAGAAACCCTGAAGCAAAAACACACGTCAGGTTAAACATCTGGAGCAGGTGGAGCCTCCAGAAGAACCAACATTTATCCTCATCTAAGAGCAGGACGCTGGATCTCACCGGCCAGATGTTTTCGTTGGGTGTCCCCAGCAGCTGGACGATCAGGTCCACCTGCTGGATCTCTGAGGTTCCTGGCAGCAACGGTTTGTGGGCCAGAAGTTCAGCCAGGATGCAGCCGACAGCCCTGAAGCAGAAACAAGACCAGACGTTTATTCTTTATTTAGACGACGGACGTCCTGACCAAGCTGTTTTGTGCTCCTGATCTGATACGAGTCCTAATCGGATGCTATTTTCCTCGAACATACACGCTCTGAATTCAGCAAAATTAAAATTCTTAATCGCAGAAGAAGGTGGTCGTAAATTTATCATAGATCCTGGTTGTTCCACCAGGTGGAGCCTCTTCCTGTTTAATACTGTAGAGACCAGAGGCGTCACTCAGACGACAGTTTATGTTAAAGCAGAGAGCATTGTGGGAGTTTAGCAGCAACGGGCACCATGACAAACACTTCTATGGTGGTTAATGACCTCCAGCCAAAGTTCACATACAAATTCAATCCAGATTCAACTCTAAACCCAAACAGGAAGTCCCTAACACTAACTAAACCCAAACAGGAAGTTGATAACCCTAACCATAACCCTAAGTGTGAAGTTATTGCTAATTTTTGCTCCTTTTCAAGACCAACCTCCTCATGAGGGTAACTCCAAGAGATCTCAATTTAGTCAGTACATACAACAGGCCTTTAGTGGTGAAAAGTTGTCAAAATCTTCCTCAACAGTCAAAGGGCGTTGCCATGGCGGCCTCCTGAACTTTGATGCTTCGCCATGAAACAGGAAGTGCTGTCTAACTACCCTATACATGCTCCAATCTTCCTCAAACTTTACATGATTAATCACAGTCCTCCCCTGATCACACCAGTGTCAATATCCACTCATACATAGCGCGTGGACCATGTTCAACGATGCTTGCAGCTTTAATTAGTCTTGCCTCTCATTTGTCTTCTTCCATCTGTGCTGCATTAATTATTCATATAAAGCAGCTTTGATGAGAACTGAGTATCACAACCATCATCTTCTGCAGAATTTGTTCATCAGAAACCTGGCACAAAACATCCTGTAAATATTGCAAAACTTCTTAGAGAGTCTTAAGGTAAGAAAGGGCTTGTTTGGATGTTTAAAGGGTGTTTTCTCACCACATGTCCAGGGCTGTAGTCTGAGTCTTGGTCCCTAGGAGGAGCTCTGGAGCTCTGTACCTGCATTAAGGAGGGAAACATCCAGAGTTAAAGGAGGATTACTGAGGCGGATTACAAACAAGAGTTTCCACTGAGATAGCACCAGCACAGCAACACTAGGGTCACCAGCAGGACGCCACTTAAAGCCAAACACAGGCAGAACCAGGACAGCAGCGCTCACCACAGCGTCACCACTCGAGGCGTCATGGGCTGCTGGGGGATTCCGTACATCCGGGCCAAACCGAAATCAGCTGCAGGGAGAGGAATTAAGAGCAGATCAATGAGAATACAGCATTTATAAACATCTTTATCAGCAAATCTACTACATAAAGTCAGAGTATAGTGGGAAAAAAAAATTCAACTGGAATATATTCAGTTTATGCCGACACAAAACAAAAAATAAAACAAGTCCACATTTCAAACAGTTTTTGGCGACCATGGATGCCGTGTACTCCAGGCTAAAGAAGAAAAGAACCATCCAGAGTTTAAAATAAGCATCTGTGGGGGTTTAGCAGCAACGGACACCAAGACAGAGACTCCTGTGGTGCTTCATGACCTCCAACCAGAGCTCAAATGTAAATTCAAGCCAGATTCAACCAGTGCAGCATTAATAAATCTCAGTGGCTTATGTTAACGCTGCTTTTGCAACCTGTATATGGGTCTGGAGCCTTTAAATTATTTGGTAAATTGATCATTTATTCATTAACAACTCTGCATTAAGGTTGATGCTACAGGTACGGACCCGTAGCATCTGTACTAGAGGTACGGACGTGTTAAGGTCACTGAAGAGCTGGCGCCGGTTAACTACTATTTGCTGCACATTACAGGCAGTTTATATGAATGACTTTGACGGCGAACATTGTATAATTTAACCAAAAATACACCGTCTCCTCTCACACTTTAGACATTGCAGTTTTTACGCTTTTAGACGCCGTGTATAAATTGTTTGAAGTCCAGTTCCTATTAATTAGCTTACCGCGTTCAGTGGTGGAAGCGGCTGACGAACTCCATTGCAAATGTTCCCATTTAATTTCGGACGCTAATTTACAAGATAAAGTTAAGGATGTCGAATATGAAACAAACACTAGTGAATGGTGAGAAGCAGCTCTTTAATTCGGCATGAATTAAAAAAAAACCCACAAACTCGATTTACTGTGATATTGTGAGATTTGTTTGTGGTTATGTAACTTAGCCATTCAACAGAGTCCGCTAACATTAAAGTGACTGTGACAGTGTCTGTGTTGACAGACGTAGAAAATACGTCAGGGTTTTGTTTAGGTTGTTAATATGTAATAGTCTGTCGCTACTTTTGAAGGTAAAAAAATACTTGTAGTTTGCTGGCTGTTAGTTCCGCCATTTGTTTTGTTTGCTGTTTGTGCTTTATTAGAACAGGGTCACGTGAATAAAAAGTTTTGCTATTTTTAATAGTAGTGCTGATTTCAACCCCCAAATCGCTGTCCGTGAAAAAGTCAGATAATGATATTTATAAGACATTATGCATGATAGAAAAGAGAACTGCAGATGACTGACATGACAGGCTCGGCACGCAGATTCACCTCGAATCACGGAAGCGCCTTCATCACTCGGATTACCAAGCCGGTTTATTAATATTTATGTACGTCGGATTACCAGCCAATCACAAAGCGCGTTCATCAGCCGGCTCATTAATATTCATGTACGTCTCATTAATATTTATGAAAAGGGAAAGTGCCGTATCCGTAGGCCACAGGCTGCGGGTACGTATCTGTAGACACTACCTACACTAATGAGGAAAATCATCCAAATTTATTATATTTGTGACATAAAAGGACCAAGTTTAGAATTGTGCCGATACTAATCAGTTAGAAATGACCTTGATCGGCTTCAGGACATCCCTATTTGAACTATTTTCTCAGGTTTTACGCCTTTTTTAAAGGGAAGTTGCTGCTTATTTCAGCAAGACGATAGTGAACCACATTCTGGTACCGACCTGAAAATGTGTGGCGCGTTATGAAGCGTAAAATACGACAACGGAGGCGTGCCGGTTAGCACTTTCGCCTTGTAGCTAGAAGATCTTTCTGCATGGAGTCTGCATGTTCTCCCTGTTCATCCCACAGACCAAAACCATCCATCCGTTATCTATACACCACTTAATGCTCATGAGAGTCGTGGAGGGGCTGGAGTCTATCCCAGGTAACAGTCGATCACAGGACTACACCTCTGATCTTTGGGTTTATATTTTAGTTGGGAGAAGGTCAGATTTAGATTACAGACCAACATGGAGACAACTGGTCTGCTTAGTCGTGTCAGAATTGACCATATCTAATTGTCATTTTATCGCTCAAGTTTGCCACAAAAGTCCAGAAAAGCAGCACTTATTGTTACCGATCCTTAATAATATTACAAAAAGTCACAGAGCGTCCTGTCGTTGCAGTGAAGAAGCTGAGCAATAGTTCTGCGTCATGGAGGCGGTGATAGCTGGAGAGTCAGTGGATGTCAGAGGTCGGCTGAGGCGGGTTTCAGATGTATGCCAGTCCGGCTGTAATGTGATTAAAGCTGCTGGAGTCGACTCACCGATCTTAACGCAGCCTTTGTCTGTCATCAGCAGATTAGACACCTTCAGGTCCCTGATAACGAGATAGACAAGGATCATGAGGAGCACCGTTCTCCGTTCACCTGCTGCAGGAGAACAAACTTTAAGGCGTCGCAGTCTTTAAAAAAAATAAAAAAAAAATCAGAAGAGAGTTCCCATCTGACCTCAGAATCATGTTTAAACTTCATCAATGATCAGAGTTCTACCTCCATCCATAGAGGAGGCTCCAGATTTGTCACTTTTTATTGAACTTTTTCCATCATTTCTGAGCCTCAGAACTTCATCAGTCCAGCAGATAGAACCATGACATTTAGGAGGAGAAACACATCTGAGTTCTGGTAAAAACTGACACCAGATCAGTTTAAATCCATCCAGGTGTCTCAGTTTGAAGACAATCCAAATATAACCAGTTCTGGACCATTTCTGAGTCATTCTGGGGAAATACTGAGTCAATTTGAAAGGTTTTTTTTGACATTTTGGGGAGGATATTAGAATAATTCTGGGACAATTTTGTGTAATTTTGGACACCTTTTGTCATTTTGAACAGTTTGAGTCATTTCTGACAAACAGAGAAATGTGAGACAACTTTGTTTCATTCTGGACGACTTTAATGACGTCATTTTAGGCAATTTTTGATGAATGAAAAACATTTAAATTTATTTTGGTCTGATGTTGAATCATTTTGGAAAGATCTGATCTCTTAAAAAAATCTGTGCAATTTCAGACAATTTTTGTTTTATTTGAATTATTTCTTGAGTAATTTTGGACAATTTCTGGGTAATTTTCTACTAATTATTGAGTAATTTTGGTTCATTTTTGTATGACTTTGGAACGCTTTTGGAGTAATTTCTGTACAGTTTCGCACAAATTTGAGACAATTTCAAGCCTGTTTGGACAGTTTTCTTTGAATTTTGAACAATTTGTAGTTTTGGGGAAATTTGGGACAATTTTAATTTAATTTTGGACAACTGTCAGGTCATTTCACTAATTTTTAAAGGATGAAAAACACATTTAAGTTGTGATAAAAAAAACAAACTGAGACCAGATCAGTTCTACATCCATCCAGGTGTCTCAGTCTAAACATTAAATGTTGCTTGAATAACATCCATGTCTGAAGATGATCCTGTTATCAAAGTTAGATTAAAAAAAAAAAGATCCTTTCATCGTCAACAACTTGTTCTGACCAACCACCTACCAACATGCTGATATGAGCCTTGTAAGTTTACCCAGAATGCACTTTTTAAAGTTTTCTTTGGTGAGTTATCATAAAACATGTCCAGGGTATAAGATCCACGGTGTCCATCTGACTGCTTATTTAATCTGTTCTCTTCCCACTAAATTAGTCAGAGAATCTCCAGCATGAGTTTCATAAGGAGAAAAGCTCTACATCAACAGCTTTCCAGCATTAATCTCTTATTTTTAGCAGCAGCAGACTACCTGTAAACACCTCCACGTTTTCAGGCCTTCCACCTGATCCGACCTCCCACAAGAAAGAGTCGAAACGAAAACAAAATTACGCAAAATGACAAAAAAAAAGATACAAAATGGCAAGGAAAAGATGCAAAATCACCACAAAAAGAAGCAAAAATCACCATGAAAAGAAGCAAAATCACCACAAAGACTTGAATCATCACAAGAAAACATGAAATTACCACAACAAAGACTCACAACCAATGCAAAATGATGCACAGTCCCCACAAGAACAAAGAAAATCACCAGCTGATACATTTTCAGAAATCATATGAATGTGTGCCGCTGATCTGTTCTCAGACTGTTCTGATGTCAGTAGAAAGTACAAAATGACAAAAAAAATCTCCTTGAACTACCACAAAACATGTAACATGACCACAAAAAGATGAAAAATGACCACAAAAGGTGAAAAATGACCACAAAAACTTCCACATAGATTTGAAATCATCACAAGAAAATATGGCATTATCACAAGAAAAGCTCAAAACCAAAATCACCACGAAAAGAAGCAAAACCACCAACAAAGACCTAAAATCACCACAAGATTTGCAACGAATACAAAACAATGTAAAAATCACCAGAAAAAGATGCAAAATCGCAACAAAAAAAACATGAAATTACATCGCAACAAAAACAAAACTATACAAAATCACCACAAATGGATGTAAAATCTCCACAAGCAAATGTGAAACCACCACAAAAAGACGCAAAACGATCACAGAAACATAAAAAAACATTTAAAAAATTCCACAGAGACTCAAAATCACCACAAAAAAAATATGGAATTTTCACAAAAAACACTCCCAACTAATACAAAACTCTGCAAACTCCTCACAAAACGATGCAAAATGACCACAAAGACTCAAAATCACCACAAAAACTATGAAATTACCACAAGAAAGACTCATAACCAATGCAAAAAAAAAAAGCAAAATCACCATGAAAAGAAGCAAAATCGCCAACAAAGCCTAAAAATTACAAGAAAGACTCGCAACGAATACAAAACAATGAAACATCACCACAAAAAGATGCAAAATCACCACGAAAAGAAGCAAAATCACCGAGAAAAGAAGCAAAATCACCGAGAAAAGAAGCAAAATCACCACGAAGACTTGAATCATCACAAGAAAACATGAAATTACCACAACAAAGACTCACAACAAATACAAAACTATGTAAAATCACAAATGAAAAGATGTGAGTAAACTGTAAATGTGTCACCTGTGGATGATGAAGTTGTGGTGAAGATACTCCAAACCTCTGAGCAGCTGCAGGACGATGCACTTCACCTGGAGCACAGAAAACAAGAAAACACAACACAACCCACAAAAGAATACAAGCTGAGTCCAGAAGTAGTGAAGTTTAAGGTTTGTGACCTTTTAAAACAAAACTAACTCTAGTTTTCACCCTTTAACCAGCTTGTTTTCCTCCTTAAAATGGACTTTTTGAGCAGATAAAGGTGAAAATATGCATTTTTCCCCCTCACATGAATCACCATGTGAAGAGTTTTTAACCATTTTCATGTCTTTTGTACAATTTGCGAATTATTTTAGACAAATTCTGAGCTTTTTGGGACGACTTTGTGTTATTTTAGACAACTATCGTGTAATTTGACCAATTTTTGATGGAAACACATTTAAGTTCCGGTAAACACTGCAACCAATTAACGCTAGGAGCATGAATTTATGAGAAGTTAAACGCCAGCTTCTTACCTGAGCCTCAGAAAACGGCGTCTGCATGTTTTCCAGCAAACTGGCTAAATCCTGCTCACAGTAGCTCATCACCAGAAACAGGCTGAAACACAACGATCACAGTCGTCACATGTTTGGAACTATGTCTGCTCACATCATCTCTGATTGGTTTGAACATTTTACAGCATAAAATGTGGATATTTATTAAGATATTTGTGAAATCTCAGCTTCATGTACTGAACATTTTCACTTTCTTAAAAGGTGCTCGTCGTTCCACTTTCCGTAGGTTCGTTTCTCACATAATTGAAGGACTTTGAAGAACAATATCTGAGGAACTATTCAACATAAAACCTGAAATTTTCACTCTTATTTCTCACCGTGTCACTGATTCAGAATCTGTAATATTGGACAAGCAGATCAAATAGTCTCCGATTATAGAGGAGTTGAAACATAAGAAAGATATTAAAGCTGTCATGAAGACTCATCTTTGAGCTCATATTAAAAAAAAAACAACAAAGCAGAAGTCAACTAGTGATATTTCTGAACCACATGTGGCTGCATGGCCCAATAAGACAAAACCAAGCAGGTACAATAGTTTATAACAACAAGTATTTGGTCACAAAGATGAATAATTTTATTTCCCATTTTTGGACACTATTTTGTAGACATAAAGCCACATGATCAGCACTTTTACTGCAGTAATTTAACTATATTTTGCTGCTTTCTTACACCATGTAGGATTTTTCATGCAGGACTTTCAGTGTACCACAAGAAAGACTCACAACCAACGCAAAACTACGCAACATCACCACAAGCAGATGCAAAATCACCAACAATCACCGTAAGAAAATGTGAAATTACCACAAGACTAGCAGATATCGCCACAAAGAGATGCAAAATCTCCACAAAAAACATGAAATTACCACAAGAAAGACTCACAACCAATGCAAAATGATGCACAGTCACCACAAGAACAAAGAAAATCACCAGCTGATATATTTTCAGAAATCATATGGATGTGTGCCGCTGATCTGTTCTGATGTCAGTAGAAAGTACAAAATGACAAAAAAAAAAATCTCCTTGAACTACCACAAAACATGTAACATGACCACAAAAAGATGCAAAATTTCCACAAAGACTCAAAATAACCACAAGAAAGACTCACAACCAACGCAAACCTACGCAACATCACCACAAGCACATGCAAAAATCGCCACGAAAAGAAGCAAAATCACCCAAGACCCACAATCACCATAAGAAATGTGAAATTACCACAAGACCAGCAAATATCGCCACAAAAAGATGCAAAAATCACTACAAAACGACGAAAAATGGCCAGAAAGATGTAAAATTACCGCAAAAAGATACAAAATCGCAACAAAACACGCAAATTCACCATGAAAAGATGCACCGCTTGTGTTCAGTTTGCCTTCTCAAAAATGAGAGAACAGCTTGTTATAATGAACTGAAGGAGCATTTTCTTTTTTATTGTACATCTGTCTTTAATATGGTTTGAACCTTTATGCTGACTGGACTCGTTTCACCTCCTCTAAGATAATAAACACCGATAATTCCTAAATGTAAAAATCGGTCCTGATGGTCGAACCTCTCCAGCTGGCTGCCGACTACGACCTCCTTCAGCTCCACGATGTTTGGATGTCGGAGCCTCAGCAGCAGAGTGATTTCTCTGAGGCTGCTGATGGGAATCCCTGGAACACAGACGACACATTTTATTCATCAGTCCAGCAGGAATAGTAGGAACAGCATCAAACTACATTAAACAGAAGCTTCAGACATCCCTGTAAAATCCTGTAAGGGTTAGGAGACTTTTACTTTGGAGGGTACAGGAGGATGTTTCCTTTTTTAATACAGCCGTCAACACATGCTGCATGTTTATGATTATGACAGGAAGTACAGAAATCCTTTTATTTTACAAATTTAAAGGTAAAGAAGTGGTCGATATTTATCATGTGACCAAAGCCTCATTATTTGGACACTTTCAGATGTAATTTTAATAAGAAAGATGGTTTTATGTTATCAGAATTCCAGGATTATTCCAGGCCATTCAGAATATTTCAGTATAAAGCACAAAATTTCTTAAAAAAAAAAAAAAAACACCACAAAAATGTGCAACATGACCAAAAGATGTAAAAACAACATGAAAAGATGCAAAATGACCACAGACAGACATGAATTTATAAGAAATAATGAATTACCACAATTAACACTAAAAACCGATGCAAAATGACCACGAAAAAAATGAAAAATGATAATAGGATGCAAAATCATTATGGAAAGAAGCAAAATCCCCACAAAAACGAAACAAAATCACCACAAAAAAATGCAAAATAAATATGAGAAGATGCAAAATTGCCACAAAAAAAGTGCAAAATCCCTAAAAACAAATGCAAAATCACCACAAACAAGTAAAAATAAATAAATCATCAAAAATAGATGCAAAAATTACCACAAAACAATGCAAAATCACCACGAAAAGAAGCAAAAATCACAAACAAATGATGCAAAATTATCACAAAAACACATTAAATCACCATGAAGACTCAGAATCACAGCAAGAAAATGTGAAATCACCACAAGAAGTAAAAATGCAAAGAAAAGATACAAAATCACCACAAAAACATATAAAATCATCAGAAAGACTTGTGTCAGGCTGTTTTGTGCATTTAGAATTAAATATAACCGTAACACACTGAAAACAGCTGCAGCAGATTTCTCACCGTCTTTCTCTTTGTCCATCCGGACTTTCTTCAGCGCTACGATCTCATCAGACTTGGTGTCTCGGGCTCGGTCTACGACAGGAGAAGGGATCAGGCTATTTACCGGTTCACGGTGATAACAAAAGTCCATTTATGAACAGCAGCGACTCACAGACGATGCCGTACGTTCCCTCTCCGATTCGGTTCAGTTTCTCAAACTCTCTGACACTTCTGCAGCTCCCGAACTGGAAGAAAAGCAAGAGAAAGAGATTTTTCCTCTAAATCAGTGAATGTCATTAATAAGATCTGCAGTTTATCAGAACACGTCATGATCAAACACCAACGAAATATTCAAGTGCATTAAAATCTGTGACATGTGGAGGCGCTTTTTTCCATATAAACGCTTCTCAAAAGTCAGATTTTAATGCTTTTTTAATAAAATATGGTACACTAAAATTGACGGCTAGTTGGACAAAAAAAAAAAAAAAAAAGATATTTGATGGCATCAGATTGAGATTTGTTACCAATATTCTAAGGTTGTCGACCAAACAACTGATTGAGTGACTACCTGCTGTGCTACAAAACAACTACGACACGCAAAACTTGCAAAGAAACACAAGATACAGCAAAGTGATGGAAAATTACCACAAAGACACGAATAAACTACCACAAAAAAACACAAAATGACTGCAAAGATATACAAGATGACTAATTAAAGACAAAACAACTACAAAGAGACAGAAAACTACCACATAAAGAGACGAAAACAACTGCAAAGAAACACAAAGCTACCACAAATGGAGACAAAACTACCACAAAACAGACAAAATTGCAAAAAGACACAAAACTACCACAAATAGATACAAAACTACCACAAACATACAAAACTACTATTTTTCTGGACTGCTGTTTGGACAAAACAGGACATTTGATGACACAAGAACAGGTGTTTCTTTCAATCCCAATCTCACATTTAAATGGAGAACTATCACTAAAAATAAACTGATAAATTCATTCAATAATAACAATAAACATGACCTGGGCTTATTCTTAAATAACAGAAAACGGACAAACAGATGCAGCGATCAAATAGAACCCTACCTAATTAATTAAAAGGTAAATTTTATTTTGAATTTTGAAAATCAAAAAATCCTGAAATTGCACCAGAAAAAAGTTCTTACCTGCAGCAAACCACAAAAAATGGTCACATTTAAGGACAAATGGAATTTTGACTGTTTTTCCTTTTTAAAAAAACACCTAAATTGATTATTCGATTATCAAAAAATATCTGATTATAACTTTAATAATAGACAACTGGTTGATGCTTTGATGCTACCAGCAATTAAGATGAATATCCATTTAAATGAAATAAAATAGGAGACAAATTTACCTACAAAGGAACTTTACAGGCGACCAATCCGGATTCATTATTCCAATTAAGTCCAGTCAGGTCTAATAAAGGTGCTGCAGGTAAGGAGGACACACCTGGGACATCAGTGGATGTTTAAAGTGCAGGATTAAGGTATTTTAATGGAAACTAGTAATGAGATTGGCTGCTGCTGGAAACAATGACGGACTCGCTAATTAACTAATTAGGCAAACAAATAAATCACATGAGCACAGGTGGCCCATCAGCCGAGGGACGCTTTCAGATCTATAAACCAGACTCCATGTAAAAAAACAGCCGTTTTACGCGCTGAACACTGCGCGGTACTTCACATTGTGTCGTTTTCCATTTTTTTGAAACAGATGTATTTAATAAAACCTAACGTGTACTAGAATTAGTGCTTGTGTTTGCCAATAGCCTGCATTAGTCATTTTTATAACGTTTTGAGCAGCTAAACAGCGATATTACCTACATATATGTAATATTACCGACATATATGGAATTATAGCTATTTCAAATGTAAGCCGAATTTTTCAGTAGCTAATCTAGTTTCGTTAAATGGTGTCATTTCGTGTCTTGTGTGTAAATATCGTCGCTGTTAATCAAATTATCCTTAAATTAGCGGAGTTGTAAAGGGAGTTCGGCCCCGCTGGAAGCTCAGTCTCTTACCCGGTCGTTTTGAGGCACTGTGTAGGTTTTATAGTCCTTCACGGATTTCAACTTTATGGGATCCGGTTCGTCCTCTCCGACGGCGTCCATTCTTGTATTTAATGTGGTTTATTTAAGTCAGAAGAGCAGAAATAAAACATCCGCATGGGTTTAACTCGACGAACAGCAGCTAACAGTGGCGGAACCCGCCGCCATCTTGGATGTTTTGAGGCCTGCGGGTCAACAAAAACGTTTCCCGGAGTTTGGAAAAACTCTGCTGCTGCTGTTCTGCATCTGGATGGAGTCTGTGAAGCCCACATACAGTCAGAAAACTGTAATGAAAAAATAACACGTATAGATAAATAAGAAATAAACATAAAAGTGATCCAAAAACTCAATAGAAACCTACAGAGGATGGCTAGTATTATTGTTATTATCAAAGGAATGTGTAATATGTGTTAATGAATATGTATATATAAGTTGTTGCTTTTTAAAACGTGAATTTAAAAAAAAATAAAATCTTGTAGAGAGCAAAAGTTTGTTACTGGAGCAATTTTGAATAATTTAGCTTAACACAAAACAATTTGGAATAGAGACAAAACGACCACAAACAGATTTAAGAGGAGTGGAAGAACGCACAAAATGACTGCAAATATAGACAAATTACAAAAAGAGAGACAAAACAAATGCAAAATTACCATAAGAATTCACAAAACAACCGTGAACTGAGGCAAAACTATTGCAAAGACACAAAATGATCAAAAAGAGACACAAGACAAATGCAAAATTACAAAATACTAACCAAAACAAAAAACAACAAAAAGCGACAAAACAACTGTAAGGAGGAACAGAACCACTGTAAAACGACACAAAAAACTGCAACAATAAACAAAACAACTTGAAGGAGACACAAAATGACCACAAAGGTACGCGACATTACCACAGACAGAGACAAAATAACTGCAGACACACAAAACTACACACAAAATTAGCAAAAAAAACCAAGAAAGACTGCAAAGATACACAGTGCTACCCGAAAAAAAGCACAAAACTGCTGTACAGACACAAGACGAATGCAAAATTACAGATAAAAACACAAAACACCAGCAAAAAGTGACAAAACAACTTTAGTGAGGCACAAAATGACAGCAAAGGAACACTGCAAAAAGGAGCAAAACAACTCAAAGCAGACACAAATTAACAGCAAAGACAAACACAACTTCAAGAAAGAAGCACAAGAAGCTTTGTTGACTGCAAAGTGACGCAAAACCGGCACAAGGAGACATAAAGCAACCGCAAAGAGAGACAAAAGGACCGGAAGGAGACACAAAATGACGGCAAAATTGCACAAAACAGGTGCAAAGTGAAGCAAAATAAAGAAAAAGAAGCACAAAATGATCCCTGTGGCACTTGTTGAATGAACTAAACTTATTTACAAGGTGGAAATCACGAACCGGACACAATGTCAGCATTTAAAATCTGCTTTCTCACTAATAAGACCACAACATAATAATATGTATATGAAAAGGTGCATTTTACATACTGATAACTTTATAGGTTGTTATTGGTTCATGGTATTTTACCAGATTCTATTCTGGCTGTTCTACTTGTTCCAGTCAAAAAAAATAAGGCTGGGAAGCTTAACAGCTCTGACAACTATAGACCAATAGCCTTAGCAAGCATCGTGTCTAAAGTGTTGGAGAGACTTATACTTAGACTTGAGGACTATATTCTCACCTCTGATCATCAATTTGGGTTTAAACACAAACATAGTACAGATATGTGTATTTTTGCTCTGAAGGAGATCTTAGATAATTACAATAGGCAAAATACGTCAATGTTCTTGTGTTTTATAGATGCCTCTAAGGCCTTTGACCGTGTGAACCATGGACAAATGTTTAAAAAACTGTGGCAATGTGGGGTTCCTGCATATCTTGTTAGAATTTTGTCCTTCTGGTATGCTCATCAGACCATGAGAGTAAAATGGGGCAAATCTACATCTGATCCATTCGATGTGAGCAATGGTGTTCCTATACTGTTCAATATCTATATTGATGATCTATCTGAGCACCTCAAATGCGTGTCGTACAGGTTGTATTCTAGGTGGAAATCAAATTAATCGGCTCATGTATGCAGATGACTTGGTCATATTAAGTCCATGTACGGCTGGACTACAACAGCAGCTGAGTATATGCAGCCAGTATGGGTTAGAGCATGATATAAGCTATAACGCTGTTAAGAGCAACATTGTGATAGCCTGTAATAGAGATGACAGACATTCAAAGTCTCCAGTTTTCTATTTGTCAGGCTTGGCTCTCAGTGAATGCAATGCGGTTAAATATCTTGGACATTTTATTACAAATGATCTTTCTGATGACAAACACATGGATAGACAGTGTCGCAAACTGTATGCTCAAGCAAATATGTCGTAAATTCAATATGTGCTCTGTGCCAGTGAAGGTGGCCCTATTTAAAACTTAATGTGCTTTATACTGCCCATCTTTGGTGCAGCCTTAGACGGCTTACTGTGGCCTACAATGACAGTATGAGGCTGCTGCTCAGAGCTCCTAGGAGTTGTAGTGCTAGTGATATGTTTGTAAGTAGTGGTGTACCAACATGCTGGGCAGTGCTTCGCAATTTAATGTACAGATTTATGTGTAGGGTTGATGCGTCTGAAAACAACATAATCTCTGTAATACGCAATCCTCGGCGCAGCTCGGTAAGGTTTGCTTCGAGGCTTTGGAGCCATTGGCGCTCTTGCCTTTACTAGGCTTTTCTCTTAAATCTGTGTGTATTTTCTGTTTTTTCTTTTTTAATATGTGTGTATTTTTATTTTTACGATATGGACCACCTTGACGGTCAGTCTGAAATAAAGTTTCTATTCTATTCTAATCTATACTTACTGAGAACTCGTTTCATTTTTCAGCTTCAGTGTTTCTGCTGTACATGAATCTCCTCCCAGTTACTGACTGGCCAACAGTCTCCTGCCCACTACGATCGGACTGGAACCGGGCCTGCGCTCCTTGAGGCTGTTGGCGATGGTGATGGTGGACGGCGAGGCGTGGATGTCCTCCCGAGACGGAGCCGTGATCAAGATGGCGGGAAGACGAGGAGAATCATTGGCTGAGTCGGTGTTCTGCTGTGGCGACTCTGAGGGCTCTGAAATGAGGAGATGAAGAGAAACGCTTAGCAACGACATAGTTACAACATAGCAACGACATCCCATCTCACCCTGCAATGATGTGAAGAGAAGTTTAAGGATCAATAAAGTTGAAAAAAATGTTAAATGACATAAATCTGAGTGATGCTTCAAATTAATTTTCTCCAAAAAAAAGGCAAAAAAGAAAAAAAAAAATTCAATCCACCAAGTCGATGTGTAATGATTATGTTGTATAAGTGTAAAGTGATGAAAAAATTACCAGAAATAGACAAAAACTACCACAAAAACAGACAAAATGGAATCAAAGACACATGACTGTTAAAGAAATACAAAATGACTACAATTAGCAACAAAACAACTAAAAAGACCTACAAAACTTCCACAAAGAGACTAAAAAGTGACAAATAGAGACAAAACAACGGCAAGCTGACACACAACTACGACATAAATAGACAAAATAACTGCAAAGATACAACCGTAAAAACACACAAAGCTACCACAAATAGAGACAAAATTACTGCAACAAAAGACAAAACAACTGCAAACAGACACATCACCACAAAGAGACAAAACAACTGCGAAAACACACAAAACTACCACAAAAAAGACAAAAAGAACCGCAAAGAGACACTAAACTACTACAAAATTACTAAAACGGGACAGAAAGCTACAACAAAGCAAGACAAAACGACTACAATGACACTCGAAACTAGCAAAGAAACACAACATACTACAAAGTGATGGAAATTTACCACAAAGACACAAAAAAGTACCACAAAAAGACATAAAATGACGACACAGAATCACAGACTTTGTTGCTCTGTAGCTTTGTGGCGCCAATACCTTTTTAAAAACGTGTGTCACGCTCCTCTGGCTGCAGCAAGCCGGCTCGTCAGCCAGATGACTTACGGCCGTGTGGAGCAACACAGCCGGAGCTAGTCGGTAATCAGTGCTGCATAAAGCCTGGCACTCTCCACCACTCTGACGCTGCATTATTGCCCCATACGCTCCACCACGCCATGCATTCTGCTACCTGCTCCATGCCGTTTGCCGTCTCTTAGACGTTCCCCCCCGGACTCTGCTTCCCTCCTGGATATTACTCTTCGCCCCGCACCTCGGACCCCGTTGCTTCTCCCCTGGATACCTTGCCAGCTCCCCGCCATCATTTCACTCCCCGCCAGCTCAGCCTACTCAGCCTTCTCCCGTCCTCCATAACCCAGATTAACTGTAAGCCACCTTCCCCTCACTTTAGTTAGTTTATTTAGCTTTACTTCGGCCTTCGGGTCCGTTCTTGTTTTGCTTTATTCTATAGCTTTTTCTCAGCCCTCTGGCCCTCCTTTAGTTTGTCAATTTGGTTTAGTTTTCCCTCCTGCCTTCTTTTCCTCCCGCTTTATTTATTATGAATTTCTGTTAATCTATTCTCTGTAATTTAATTAAAACTCTTTTAATTCATCCTGTTGTCCACGCCTGCTGCATGGGTTCACACACCCCGTTGTATAACAACGTGTCTGTTTCGGGACATTAAACTGTCCTGTAAACCTTCACCTGTTTCACTTCCTGCTTCTGGACTTAGCTGCGCTGTGATTGGATGGCAGGTCAGGTGACATCACAGACCTGCTGACTACCGGACACCCAGGAGTGTGTTTGTGTGTTTGTTGGAGCAGCACCTTTTAAATTGGATTGTATTAATTTCTTAAGAGCGTTAGAGCTGCGTCTGCATGAAGGCAGCTCTACACGGACGATTATTGATTATCGATCAGTGATTAATAATAATCACAGCAGAGAACTAACAGACCGACACTTAGCAGCAGGTTTACGCTCATTAAACTGGATGTTATTTAACACTACTGATGGTGACAGAAGTAAAATTAATTTATATTTAGATTAGAGATGTCCACAAACAGTTAAAACAAACTACCACAAAGAAACAAAATGACTGAAGAAACAAAAGATGACTCTGACTACAGACAAAACAACTGGAAAGAGACACAAAACCACAAAAATAGGAGACAAAACAACTGCAAAGAGACACAAAACCACCAAAATAGGAGACAAAACAACTGCAAAGAGACACAAAACTACCAAAAAATGAGACAAAACAACTGCAAAGAAACACAAAACTACCAAAATAGGAGACAAAACTGCAGAGACACAAAACCACCAAAATAGGAGACAAAACAACTGCAAAGAGACACAAAACTACCACAATATGAGAGAAAACAACTGCAAAGAAACACAAAACTACCAAAATAGGAGACAAAACAACTGCAAAGAGACGCAAAACTACCAAAATAGGAGACAAAACAACTGCAAAGAGACACAAAACCACAAAAATAGGAGACAAAACAACTGCAAAGAAACACAAAACTACCAAAATAGGAGACAAAACAACTGCAAAGAGACATAAAACTACCACAAAAACTACAAAATTACCACAAAAGGATACAAATAACTGTAGCAATGCACAAAGCTACTCAACCTACTGCAAAGAAACACAAGACAACAGGAAAGTGATGGAAAATTACCACAAAGAAAGATACACAATTACAATGACAAACAAAATCATCCCAATGAGACAAAGACAGTTGTAAACGCACACTAAACAACCACAAAATTAGACAAAACAACTACAAAAACTGACAATATTATCACAATGAGACGAAATTCCTTTAAAGATACACTAAACTACCACAAAAAGAGACAAAATGACTATAAAGACACAAAATTACTACACAATGAGACAAAACAACTGTAAAGACACAAAACTACCACAAAAAGAAACAAACCTACTGCAAAGACACACAAAGTTACCACAAAATGAGACAAAACAATCATAAAGAGACACAAAACTACCACATAAAAAGACAAAACTACCACTAAGACACATAAAACTACCACAAAACTACTGCAAAGACATACTATCACAAAAGGAGACAAAATTACCGCTAAGATACACAAATTTTCTACAATGAGACAAAATAGCTGCAAAGACACACTAAACTACCACAAGACAAGACACAATTACTGCAATGAGACAAAACGACTGTAAAGACACAAAACTACCAAAAAAAACTAATGCTAAGACAAAATCAATTACCATAAGATGAGACAAAACTACAGCAAAGACACACTAACTTAACACAAAATGAGATAAAACAACTGTAAAGACACAAAACTACTGCAAAGACATGCAAAAATTAACCCAAAACAACACAGAACTACCACAAAATCAGACAAAACAACTACAAAACTACCACAAAATCAGACAAAACAACTACAAAACTACCACAAAAACAGACAGAACAACTACAAAGACACATAAAACTATCACAAAAAGAGACAAAACTACTGCTAAGACACACTAACTTAACACAAAACGAGATAAAACAACTGTAAAGACACAAAACTACTGCAAAATTAACCCAAAACAAGACAAAAATAGACAAAACAACTACAAAACTACCACACAAAAAAAAAAAAAACACTATGGGTAAGACACACAAAACTATGACAAAAACAGACAAAGCAACTACAAAGACACATAAAACTATCACAAAAAGAGACAGAACTACCGCTAAGACACACAAAATTACTGCAGTGAGACACAAAACTAATCACAACTACAAAACTACCACAAAAAAGACAACACTATGGGTAAGACACACAAAACTACCACAAAAACAGACAAAGCAACTACAAAGACACATAAAACTATCACAAAAAGAGACAAAACTACCGCTAAGACACACAAAATTACTGCAGTGAGACACAAAACTAAGCACAACAACTACAAAACTACCACAAAAAAAGACAACACGATGGGTAAGACACACAAAACTACCACAAAAACAGATAAAACCTTCTGCATTAATGATGTTAGAAGTCAAATTAATATTTAGACTCAGAGAGGCTGCATATTCTGGCCTTATCAATAAAATAACTTATCATAATTGCATATAAATAAAGTAAGTTATCAGGCTTGTAGGTGATTTTATGCAACTTATTCCTCCTGAGTACATTTTCTAATCAGTTTTATGATCTATTCTAAATCAGTGTTACTGATTATCTGCTATGATGACATACACACTGTTATACTAAAATGCTGCTGTCGTGTTCACTTCCGGAGCTTTCTACCGGCATCCTGTGTGCTTCATTCTTACCTGAATCTTGCGTCTGACTCGCTCCAGACCCCATCAGGCTTCACATTTCCTCCAGCATGATACTCACATGTCGGTTCTACGGTTCATTAGTCTTCCTCTGCTGAAGCTCGCTCTGGCTGTGTGACAAACGCTAATCCTGTGAACTCCCAGACAGCAGTAGTGAGGAGACGTGGATTTAAAGGGCACTTCAGGATACACAGCGGAGGGTACAATCCGAGACGCAAAATGAAACACAAAACCACTCAAATGATGCAAAGTTATCGTAAAACCACATAAAACGAGTGCAAAAAGACAAAAAAACGTGAAAATGAAACGGACAATTAACACAAAAAGACACAAGATAACTGCAAAGAGGTGCAAATCCGACACACAGAGATGCAAAAACAACTGCAAATGCACACAAAAGGACCACAAAAGGGCAAAATAAATGTAAAAGAAGCACAAGAGGCATACAATGAATGCAGCAATGATGGGAAGGACAAATAAAACAACTACAAACACAAAATTAATGCAAAAAGACACAAAGCAACTGAAAATGCCAACAAAATGATTACAAAGACGCACAAAAGTACCACAAAATAGACAAAACACCTGCAAAGATGCACAACACTACCACAAAAAGAGACAGAATTACTGCAAAAACACACAAAACTACCACAAAAAGAAAATTACTGCAAAAAAAAACACACAAAACGAGACAAAACTTCAACAAAGACACATAAAACTACATCAAAACTACTGCAAAGACACACTAAACTACCACAGAAAGAGACTAAATTACTGGAAAGACACATTGAACTGCCACAAAAAGAGGCAAAGCTACTGCAGACATACTAAACCACCACAAAAAGAGACAAAATTACTGCAAAAACACACAACAAACTACCAAAGAAAGAGACAAAACTACTGCAAAGACACATAAAACTACCACAAAACTAATGGTAAGACCCACAACATTGTCACAAAAAAAGACCAAATTACTTCAAAGACACATAAATCGAGTGAAAATACTACAAAGACACATAAAACTACCACAAACTACCGCAAAGACACACAAAAAGAAGCACAAAATTAAAGGAACACAAGCTGACCGTAAAGCGATGCAACAAGTCTGGAAGGAGATATAAAGGATACAAAAAGAACAGTAAAATGACTGTAAAAACACACAAAAAAACCACAAAAATACACAAAAAACACCACAAACAACTGAAAAAAAGGAGCAAACCCAACTCACATGACTCCAGAGACACGATGACTACAACAAAAGACAAAATGATGAAACGGTAGCAGATTAAAATCATCGTCTAACACTGGATACCATTAATGAGGTTTGAAATGTTTATTTTTTTAATAAAATTAAACAATTAGAAACAGCAACTGCACAGCTAACAGTTAACTTGAAGAGAACCTTGCAGCTACAGCAACAACCACACAAAAGTAAGATAAATATTGATAATAATTTACCATTCAGAAGGTTTTTAAAGTAGGAACCAGATGAAACAAGGACTGCTGTTTGACAGAAAGGACACAATGCATGTTGACTAATACAAAAAGCATCATGAAGTCGTTCAGTGACGTCAAAGTAGATCAATTAATGACGATACATCTCCCTACAATTGGATTTCAGCAGTTCCAACTGGTTTAGTTCAACACATTCAGTGCTTCTCCTGACTTTACTGAAGAGAAACGAGAACAAATGTCCCCAAAAACACAAAAACGGTAACGTTTAAGCACTGCCAACCAGCACTTTTCCATCTCATCTTCTAAACGTCGGTGTGCTTTTGTTGTGTTTCTGAAGGTTCCTTCACCCAACGCTGAAGATATTCCAGCTGCTCTTCGATCTCCTCTTCGTCCGTCTTGACTTTAGGGGAGAAAAAACAAAAACCTAGGAACTTGTAGAAGATGCAACAATCACCTTCTTTTAATGACATTTTTGCACCTTTTGTGTCATTTTTGCATCTTTTAGTGACATTTTTGCACCTTTTGTGTCATCTTTGCATCTTTTAGTGACATTTTTGCATCTTTTAGTGATATTTGTGACTCTTAGTGATATTTTTTTGCATCTTTTAGTTTCATTTCTGCATCTTTTAATGACATTCTTGCATCTTTTTAGGCCATCTTTGCATCTTTTAGTGATATTTTTGCATCTTTCTAGGTCATCTTTGCATCTTGTAGTGACATTTTTGCATCTTTAAGGGACATTTTTTGCATCTTTAAGTGATATTTTATGCACCTTTTGGGTCACTTTTGTATATTTTAGTGACATTTTTGCATTTTTTGTGACATTTCACATCTTTTATGGGTCATTTTGCATCTTTTCAGTAACATTTTTGCATCTTTTGTGTCATATTTGCATCTTTTAGTCATATTTTTGGATCATTTTAGGTCATCTTTGCATCTTTTAGTGACATTTGATTCTTTTAGTGATATTTTTGCATCTTTTTTGGTCATCTCTGCATCTTGTAGTGACCTTTTTGCATCTTTTAGTGAAATTTCTGCATGTTTTTGTGTCATTTTTGCTTCTTTTAGTGATATTTTTGCATCTTTTTGGGTCATTATTGCATCTTTAAATGATATTTTATGCATATTTTGGGTCACTTTTGTATATTTTAGTAACATATTTGAATCTTTAAGTCACATTTTACATCTTTTCTGGGCCATTCTGCATCTTTTATTGAAATATTTTTCATCTTTTAGTGACATTTTTGCATCTTTTTGTGACATTTTACATCTTTTATGGGTCATTTTGCATCTTTTAGTGACATTTTTGCATCTTTCAGTAATATTTGTGCATCTTTTTGTAACATTTTACATCGTTTTGTGACATTTTACATCTTTTATGGGTCATTCTGCATCTTTTAGTGACATTTTTGCATCTTTAAGTAATATTTTTGCATCTTTTTTTGTGACATTTTACATCTTTTATGGGTCATTTTGCATCTTTTAGTGCTATTTTTGTTGCATTGAGTAACAGTGCCACAGTGAGGAAAAATGTCGCAACAACAAAAAAGCAGCCAGAAACCTTTTGGGTTCAGAGGGTTAAATCACTAAACATGAAGTTTCTAAACATGCTAGAATGCTTGTAGCAGCTCTGTAGATGTTTCCTACCAGCAGGTACAGGGGATTCGGTGGACAGCTGCAGTGAAGACACTCGGTCGTCTTTTCCATCCATCTCCAAGAGACTCTCGTCCAGATTCTCCTGCAGCTTCTCCAGTTCTGCCATCAGCTCATCCTGAAGGAAACACAAACAGGAGCGTCTCCAGAAAGTTGTCATAGTCGTAGCAATGAAAACAACAAAAGTCATAACTGAATTTCAGGAAGTCTTTAGGTTGTTCTCGTATAGAGGCTAGCTGGAAGCGTTGTCAGTACGAGTGATGCACCTTAGTTTTTATTTGTAACAGTTAACATCACTAATTATCTCATTGGTACAGGTACGAGCAAAAATCTGCAACAAAAAGTAAATATTTTGGCAATTTAAATATGCTAAAGAAATTGTGTAATTTTATGGTCAAACATGGTAACACAACAAACTATCATATCAATTAATATTTACTGCTTGTACATAAATCTGTGATTTTACTAGTTGTATGTGCAACAGTTTAAATTATTTACGATTTCTCAGTCCTCAACACACCTATTTTTCTTTTCAAATAACAGCAAATATTTGTCCCCAAATATGTACAGTGATACACCGATTTGTAACAATCATGCTTTCAAGCCCTCTGCTGGAGACCCAGTGTTTGCTCGATGGAGGGAGAAGGGAATGGGGTCCTTGGGCGATTTATACCAGAGGGGGCATCTGATGTCTTTTGAGCAACTGAAAGCTAAGTATAACTTGCCAGCCTCGTATTTCTTCCGCTATCTGCAGATCAGAAATTTTATAAAGGCCCATGTATCAACATTATCAGACATCCCACGACACCACGCGCTTGAAAGAATAATTCAAATCATGCCAGGTAAAAAAGGAGCAGTATCAAGTCTTTACCAGATACTCTTCAACCAGATAGAAACAAGCACAGAAAAGCAAAGGTTGGAGTGGGAATCTGAACTGGGAGTGCCTCTTTCCACAGAATACTGGGACACATGTCTTTCAAATATTCATCGATGCTCAATTAATGTTAGGCATAAATTAATTCAGTTTAAAATAATACATAGATTACGCTACTCAAAGATAAAAGTTAACAAGATGTATCCTACTGTATCAGCCTTGTGTGACAAATGCAAGAATCAGGATGGAACACTCACTCATCAGCTCTGGACGTGCCCCAGTCTCCACTCATTCTGGTCTTCAATATTCGGTTTTTACTCAAAGGCATTTAAAAGGTTGTGTGAACCCTGCCCCCTGGTGGCCATTTTGGGATCAGCGGGTGATTCAACTCATTATTCTAACAGCAGAAAGTCTTTACAACAGTCTTTATGTTTCGGTGCCATTTTGGCTAAAAGACTTATTTTAAGACACTGGAAGTCAGACAAAGTACCTTCAATTGAAATGTGGCTGTGGGAGCTCAGTGAAACCCTGTGCATGGAGAAATGTAGATATAAAAATGCAGGCAGACGGGCAATCTTTGATAAAGTATGGGAGCCTGTATTAAAGTACCTGAAGGATTCCAGTGAGGTCAATGTTACAATATGAACGTCTTCTCAGGATAACTCTGTCATGATGCTGGCTGTAAAAAGGTCCTTTTCCCTGTCATATGGTATTGATTTCATCTGTTGTCAGACGCATAGCTTCTGTTTACTTTCTGCTACCATCGTTGTTCTATAAACTTCAGCTCAGGCTTACACTTTTTTCTTGTTGTTTTGCCACAGAACCCAAGCTGTGTAGAAATCCACCATTCTGTCATATCCAATCTATTTATGTTTGATGTTGCTGCTGTGTTTTTTTTTGTTTGTTTCTGTTTCTTTTTCTTCTTTTTGCATTATATTTTATTTTTGTATATTACAAAACATATAAAACTATGATTGCTTTGTAAGAGACATGTATTCTATCCAATGTACAATTGGCAATAAAAAGAATATTAAATAAATAAATAAATAAATAAATGCACAAAGCAGAAGTAAAAGGTAGAATTCAGTGGAAGTAAGATCAAGAAAACCACCAGTACTTAAGAACCACACTACTGTTCAAAAGTTTGGGGTCACATAGAAATGTCCTTGTTTTTGAAAGAAAAACAATTTGTTTCTTTTCAATGAAGACAACATTAAATGAATTAGAAATACAGTCTAAACATTGTTATTGTGGAAAACGACTATTCTAGCTGGACACGGCTGATTTTTGATGGAATATCTCCATAGGAGTACAGAGGAACATTTCCAGCAACCATCACTCCTGTGTTCTAATGCTACATTGTGTTAGCTAATGGTGATGAAAGGCTCATTGATGATTAGAAAACCCTTGTACAGTTCTGTTAGCACATGAATGAAAGTGTGAGTTTTCCTGAAAAAAAAAACAGCAAATATATATAAAATAATGAATAATTATAACAAAGTAATTAAATTACCATTATTTACAGTTAGGGCATGTTTTTCGGTATTTGTTTTTCTGTGATTTTACAAGATATTATCTATAATTTAACAAAACAGGGACCATCTTTAAATTACATGTAAAGAAAATCTGCCATTTTTCAGCCCCTAACATGCCTAATTTATTCACATATATATGATGCACCTACATTATATATAGTATGTCCTACATTATATCTATATATATCTATATCTATATATATAAATACACATATATATATACGCGTGTGTGATATTTTTAAATCCTTTGTGTCATTTTTCCATCTTGTAGGGAGTTTTTTGCATCTTTTAGTGAAGTTGTTGCTTCTTTTGGTGATTTTTTTTTGCATTTTTTAGGTCATTTTGTATCTTTTTGTGACATTTTTGCATCTTTTACCATTTTTGCATCTTGTAGTAATTTTTTGCATCTTTTAGTGACATTTTGTCATCTATTACTGTCATTTTGCCATCTTGTAGTGAGTTTTTCTGCATCTGGTAGTGACATTTTGCATCTTTTTGTATCATATTTGCATCTTTTAGTGACATTTTTACATCTTTTTGTATCATATTTGCATCTTTTAGTGACATTTTTACGTCTTTTTGTATCATGTTTGCATCTTTTAGTGACATTTTTACATCTTTTAGTGACATTTTGCATCTTTTAGTGACATTTTGCATCTCTTTGTATCATATTTGCATCTTTTAGTGACATTTTTGCATCTTTTTGTACCATACTTGCAGCTTTTAGTGCGATTTTTGCATCTTTTGTGTCATATTTGCATCTTTTAGTGACACTTTAATTTTTTGCTGATATTTTTGCATCTTTTAGTAATTACTACATTTAAAAATAGAGATTTTTGATGTGAAAACGTTTTAAGTTTGTTACGTAAATTAATACTTTTTTCTGTGACTTATTGAATTTTACCTGTAACTGAAAAAAATGGAGAAATCTGTAAAATACTAGTACATTTTTCAAATAATTCTAATTATTAAACAAATATCACATTTGTACAGTGCAATTGTACAGTGCAAATAAATTATAAAAATCCCTGAAACACCCAGAAAACAAGATCATACTGTCACAGACCTCATCAAATTCCACTTCCATGCCTGCACAGGAGCAGATGCTGTCTGGTACGTCTTCAGTCACATGATGCTCCATCATCAGGTCGATCACCTTGTGGACAAATTCTCTGCAACAGCCAGCAGAAAACGCACTTAAAATCCTCTTAAAACTACATCACTGGTGTGTATTCAAATTCAACAGCATAACGTGGCACAAATCTTATCTCATTCTGCTCCGTTTCTCTGATATTCACACGTGACATTAATTCACATGACGTGGTGCGCTGTTATCTTCTACTTACATGTTTTTCTGTGCGGCTGTCATGGCCGTCAAAGCTAAATCAGTGAACTCGAGTTGTTTCTCGTGATGCCTCTTCCTCATCAGCGCCTCCAGAGCCACTGGAAAAAACAGTACAATAGCAGGTGGAACACACTTAATAAATAAAATATTAGACTGACTTGATCAAAATCAGTGAGCTTTATCTACTAGGACCAATTATTCATTATTTAAAAAATCTTTTTCAAGTTATTTTTACATTTTTCAAGGTATGGCCACAACTTTTACTGAACTAGTTCAATTATTTTGTTCTTTTCATAGTTTTCCACGTTTGTATTCAGCATTTTCCAGTGCATTCGCTACTTGTAGTTTATCAGAACCATCAGCCATGTCAACATTTAACTATTATTTTAGGGAAATATTTTAACGATTTGTCATTACCATTGGCTGTACAAAATGTATCCTCTACTGTCAACAGACTAGTCCAACCATTTGCCCATTACTATTAACTTTTTTTGCTAACTTCTTCTTTTTTTTTTTTTTACTGTAAGCCAACTAGTTCAACATTTTATTCATCATTTTCAACAATTATTTTTCAATTTTTAAAATCTTGTCCACTAATTTCAGGTAATACAGTTTTTCAGGTTTTAGCCACAATTTTCAGTAACTAGTCCAACTATTTATACATTTTTATACACATTTTAGTGAAATTTTTGCATCTTTTTAGGTCATTTTTGCATCTTTTTGACATTTTTGCATATTTTAGTGAAATTTTTGCATCTTTTTAGGCCACTTTGTATCTTTTTGGGACATTTTTGCATCTTTGTGTGTCATATTTCCATGTTTTTGGGTCATTTTTGCATCTTTTTGATCATTTTCGCATCTTTTTGTGTCACTTTTGAATCTTTTAGTGACCCTTTTGCATCTTTTAGTGTCTGCATCTGTCAGACATTATTGGATTTTTTTCTGACATTTTTAGATTTTTAGGTTCATTTTTGTATCTTTTTGTGTCATTTGCCCACTACTTTAAGTTAACTACTTCAGTTATTTATTTATTTTTTATTGTTTTTAATATCTATTTTTATCCACTACTTTTCGCTGACTGGCTCACTTATTTATTCATTATTAACATTTTTTAAATGTTTTTCAAATCAAATCAAATCAACTTTATATGGCACTTTTCATACAGTAGAGTAACACAAAGTGCCTCACAGAGGATAAAAACAAAAACAGCACAATACAATACAGTTTTTCAAACTGTATCCACTAGTTTTGGCTATTTATGGAATTATATACTCCTTTTAGCTGCCTAGTTTAACCATTCATTCATTATTTTCATTGTGTTCAAGAGTTATTTTGAAGTTTTTCAAAATTTGTCAACTACCTTTAGCTATTTCAGTTATTTGTTAATTATTTTCCCTGTTTTCAACATTTTTTGAGGTTTTTCAAAATGTATTAACTAGTTTTAACGTTTGAAAACGTCTATCCACTACATATAGCTAATTATTTAAAGTACTTATCATTACTATTAGCTTCAACATTCGTCCACTACTTTTAGCAAATTTGTTCAAACACATGCCCACTAAAATGAGCATTTCAAACATTTACACTGTTTTTTAGTTAATTACTTTACCGTTTATTTTTTAAAACATTTATTCCCATTTTTATCTAGCTAGTTCAATCATTTATCCATAAACTTTGCCCATTTCCAACATGTATCCCATGAATTTAGCTTTATTTCCCACACACATATTAGCTACTTTTAGCTAACCAGTTTAGCCTTAATCTGTTACTTTGAACTTTGTCAGCATTTATTAGTATTTTCCCACTGATATATCAGTAACTGTTATTTTTCCTTTCTTTACATTTTTTGCATATTTAGCTTAGTATTTCCACTTAATGTGTTTCCATCACAGATCCCGCTGGTTAGTCAACATACTAATTAGCTTGGTAACTAGCTAGCTAGTCTCTTCGCTAGCTAACGCCGCCATTTTTTGATTTTTTTTGACTTGCCTAGCTGTTTTATAAAAGAAACACACTTTTCTCTCGAATATCTCACATTTTCTGTTCGCTCTGCTGTTTTTCTTGGCAAACAGAAGCTCCTGGTTGATCTTCTCCTTAAGAAATTCTCTCTTTTTCAGCAGCCGTTCCTCAGTCTCTGAAAGCTCTGGAATCCATACCTGTTGGCCAGTCGTCTTCCTCACTCTCTCCCCGCTGCCTCGTATGTTATTGAGGTTGGACATGCTGCCTGAAACAACGAATAAATAACAGTGTTTTCACCGACAAAGTTAGTCAGGGTCCGGCTGTACTATGAATGACAGTCTAGGCTGGTATTTCGGACCACAGCCGCCTGTGCAGTTACAGGTACAGTAACGGGTAATACTACTGGTAATACTAGTAAATATCAAATATCGTTCTATTTTTGAATTTTAAACTAGCCGAATGGGCTATTACCAACTTATCTTTTGCTGTATACCATTAAATATACTTACTATTGCTAGTAAAATGTTTTAACAATTAAAAAAATCCTAAAAACGTGAACATTTTCAAGGGAGTCCCTGCCAATGTACTCGCAGACTGTAAGGTACACCGTGAGCGTCAACTTCAACTCCGTTTTTTATTCCAATATTGTGCAATTGTTAATAAATAAATATGCCAATTTAACTATTAACAGTTTATATATGGTTTAGCATCATTAGATGAACTATCAATTATCGATGAATTACTTTAAAACGGACGAAACTTTAAAAACGTGAAGATTTTTAAGGAGGTTCTGCAGCGCCTGGTATGTTTATTTATATATCAGTTATGTAAAGTGGAATGTGGAACATGTTGCATAATGTGTTAATATTAATCTAAGTATTACACAATTTTTTTTACCAATTTTATTTTATTTATATTAATTTGCCTATATTCTGCTAATGCAGGCTTGTGTATAACAGTATTTGCCCTCTAGGAAGCGATATTTCACTTAACAACGAGCTGCAGCAACCGAGGATTGACTCAATAAAAGACGAAGAAGAAGGTAAATTCCAATCACGTGACTACTGTTGGACCAGGAAGCCAGTCGGTTGCATCAAAACAAATCAAGACGAGCTTCTAGAGGCGCCGAAAAACACATTTTCCGCTGTCAGTTAGCGTCATATTCGTGTCGACATGGAGGGTAAGTCGTGTTTTACGAGCTGAACAGTCCATGTGAGGAGACATTTTCTTCATTTTAGCTTCAGGACGAAGATAAAGACGGACAGCTAACATTAGCCTGTTAGCTTGGGTGTGTGGCTAGCCGGGGTTAGCTTTCAGACCTGTTTGGATTCTCAGCTCCTCCGTTTGTCGGACAATCTAACTTTAACTTTACTTTGCAGACCGATTATTTATTTAGCCTTTACTGTGTTTAAGTTTGTTCTATTAGCGCTGCCTGTCGTGGAATGTTTTCTCAGCTAATGACTAATAAATGAGGAATGTGACACTCCATTCACATTTTAATTTGTAGCTTCGACAAATGTTGACAAATTTAGACACTCGTCAGGTTTGTACTTGCCCAAAAACATACAGCAGGGTTAGAACTCATTATTTTTATCCAGAGTATGTTTATTTTCCTGTTAATTATATATTTAAGGCATCTTAAATGAGCTAAATACAGCATTAAAGTATGAACCTGAAGTTCATAGTGCTTCATTGACAGCCTTTCCCGAAAACAAAACTTTATCTAGATTTTGTTAACTTTATTTATTACTTTTGCAACAACTAATTAGTCAATTAGCTGTCAAGCATTACATTAATTGCTATTTTTTTTAATGGACAAATCTGTTTGAGAAAACGACAAACAGTAATATATATATATATATATATATATATAAATTAAAAGTTGTTAATTAACAACAATTACAGTCTGTATTTACCCTCCTGTTGTCTTTATTTGCGGACATCAAAATATTGTTTTCTTGTCTTAAAAAATACCAAAATTCAGCAAAAAAAAAAATCCTATATTTCTGAAAATTTGTAAAACTTTCAGGAAGAAAATTCCAATAATTCCTTTAAGGTTTTGTTTCAAAAAAGTCCCCCAAATTCAGTGTGCGCCAATGACGTCAGACCATCGGTCAAATCCGATTTGTGTACCAAAAGTCCGATAAAACTTACTACATTACCGGTCTCATGTCCGGTGTAATTTTTTTCCTGTAAATCACCCTAAAGATTTCCGGTTACAAGTACACAGGGATGGGATCAGCAAATTCTGATTCCAGCGGAAAGTCGTTGACCGGGGGGTGGGGGGGGTGATGTGTGCGGCGGCGGCGCAGCGACTTCCAATTGCTGGGCCGTTTACAATCGAACGACAGCTTGTTAACGTCGTTAGCAAGCTATTGTTAACGTCGTTACCATCTCGCGGGAGTATCAGCGACAATAAAGTGTTCAAACTTGAAATGAAATCCGCGGATCCGCGGAAAATTCCCATCCTTGAGTACAAATTCAAGTTTCTGCAGGAGCGTGTGAAAGTAGCGCCAAAACGAAGCTGAGAGCTGTTTTTCTGGTCAAATTGGACGTGTATGGTGAGTAATTCAATGGTAAAAGTGGATGGTGGTATGGTAGAATGGTGTGGGAGGGTGTAGTGACGGTGACAGTGCATGTAGATGGTAATTTACCAGGTGTACAATGAGAGAGGGTGGATGCTGAGCTAGATTTGGCTGTTGCTATGAGAGTATGGTAGGTTATTTCATGGATTATGGTATGCAAGGGTTGATGGTGGGATGGTAGAATGGTGCTGAAAGGCGTAGTGACGGTGACAGTGCATGTAGATGGTAATTTACCAGGTGTATAATGAGAGAGGGTGGATGCTGAGCTAGATTTGGCTGTTGCTATCAGAGTATGGTAGGTTATTTCATGGATTATGGTATTGCATACCATAATCCATGGTATGGTATGCATAAAATATTCGGTCCAGTAAAAAATTACTGTTTACTGGTCCACGGTCCAGTAATAAATTGTGCCCATTCGCGCAGACAGCAAATTTGGAAATATTTTTTAAAAATGAGCAAAAATCCTCCAAAAAAATCCTAAAAATATCTAAAGTGATTCCATATATATATATATATATATATATATATATATATATATATATACACATATATCAGTAAAACTTCTAATGGTTTCTTTAAGAACATTCATCAAAAAATCAAGCAAAATCCACAGTAATTCACTGGAATTTGCTTTATTTTTTTTATTTTAGTTTTTTTAGTGAATGTTCTTAAGAAAAAATGTTTTTTAACATTTTTTCCACCTAGAAATGTTCAGAGATTTCCCCAAAATGTTGAAAATGTGGACATCAGAAGTTTCACTGAAAATATTTTTTTTCCCACCTTTTCAAACTTTAAAATGGGTCCATTTTGACCCACAGGGTGACACGAGGGTTAAAATGTGTAATTGATTAATTATTGACTATGAGATTGATGGTCAACTATTTAAAAAGCAATTTCTTTTAAGCAATTTAATAATATATTTTTTAAAAGCTAATGTACCCCTTTAGATATGTGCTTCTATTTCTCCCCTATGACAGTAAGCTGAATATTTTTGGGTTGCCATCATCATCAATGAACTTTTTTTTCCACAAAAACACATGATCGATTAATTGGGAAAAACAACTGACAGATTAATCGACAGCAAAAATTAGTTAATTCCAAGCGTACTTTATAGTTTTTGCATGTATAAGAAGAAAAAACTAATCCATAAAAAGGTAAAGACAAAACAAAAATCACATTTAGTGCTACTTATGATTAGTTGGAGCTTCTGACTTGTGATCTTTTCCAGAAATATGTTAGATATTATCTAAAAGTTACAACAAACCACATATTAGAGAAGCATTTAAGCTTAGATGAAGCTGTAGGGCAGCAACTAGTGATTGTTTTTGTTGTTGTTTAATCCGTCGAGCATTTTTCTCCGTTTATTTTGGTCTGTAAAATGTCAGAGACTCGTGAAAAATGTTGATCGGTAAATCTGTTTTTTTGTCCACAACCCAAAGATATTCAGTTTACTGTTATGTAGGAGGAAAGAAAGTAGAAAATATTCACAATTTAGAAGCTGTATTCAGAGAATTTGCACTTTCTTTTCTTAAAAACTATTACCTCACAACGAATTAGGGATTTATGGAGAAAATTATTAAACGCTTGAGGAAAAGTCCAAAGTTGAGGGTTTCGTCTTTTGTCAGTGGAAGAAACAGTTTCAGTTTATATTTTGAGAACAGTAAGTCAAAAGTGTAACCTTATGTCATGTTCTCTATACTCTTAAGAAGCTGAATCTCAGCCAAAAGACACAAATGTCTGAGTCAGGGTTCAGCACAAATGTTTTTTCAGCTGTACTGAGGAACATTCATCACATGTGAATCTGGTCAGAAGTGGAGGATGCCTCAATAGTGGACATAATCTCACTTTTCCAGTCATTATAGCTGTTTTTATTCAGTAGAATTTTAAAGAAAAGACAGTCTGGAACCAAAGTATCTGCAGGTCTGGATTAGTCTTTAAAAGCAGTGGATTTATCAATCAAAATGTATTTATAGAGCACTTTACAACAACATAGAAGAAGACCAAAGTGCTTACCATCAGCATGATAAAACAAAACAATGCAGTTTAGTTACTATAAAACCATAAAAACCATAGAACCAAAATGCAGCACCGATGAATCGGTAACATTTAAATGAGTCATTTTGGGACGACATGAAAATAAAACAGTGCTAGGAGTCAAAAACACAAATGAATTTATTTCTTTAGAAGGTTTTTGTCGCCTGCTGCAGGACACTGACAGTTATAGCTTAGTTTGGTTGTTGGCTGTCAGAAGATTAATATTCACTTAAAAACTACAAGGAAACTATTGATAGAGCAGAAATTTAAATGAATCAGTTCTTTTTTAAGTTTGTTGATGCATCCATCAGCAAGCTGCTGCTTCTCAGAGTCCATTTTATGTTCATTTATCGATCGTATTTCTATTCTAAATCATTTTGGGTAATTATATTTGACAAACAGGCAACAAGTGTTTAATATTTATGGAAACCTTTACTGTTCTTATTGGTTTTCTGTGACTCTTTGCGAGATACTAATGTGAGCAAAATAGTAATGTAATTTTATGTGGAATTAAAAATATATTTTATTAAATTCAGCAAACCATATGGAACATTACTTGTCAGAATAAAATTGTTATTTTTTTTAATTCAGTGAGTCCAGATACTGTTAAGTAAAGTTTCCATATACAGTTGTGCTCTTACATTTACATACTCTGGCAAAATTTGTGAACTATTGTCCTTTTTTTCTTTAGAAAATATGTTTGATGTAAAAACTTTTCTTTCATTTCAGGTTAGTTTCCAGACAAAGTTATTTATTGTCACCCACTTGTATTTGCTCTTATGATTCATGTTTTCGTTAAAGAATGGGACATATTTTACTAATTCTGACAGATTTTGTAAACGTAGGACTGTGCATGTGTGACAGTTAAATATTATTTACATTCTACTTTTCTAACTCTGTCTCCTGTCTGCAGACACACTCTTCCAGCTAAAGGTACGTTCCTCTAAAAGTGTTTGATTCTTACCAGCCGGACAAATAAACATGGATTATTCATTTATTTTATTCCTTGGTTCACAGTTCACATCCAAGCAGCTTGAGAGACTCTCTAAGAAGGCTGAGAAGGAGTCAGAGAAGGAGCAGGCCAAAGTCAAGAAGGTGAGTCTGTATTTAATGATCCGTACTTCTTCTGTCGCTCTCCAGTCATTTATTTTCAGTCTGTATCTGCACTTTTATCTCCCTGAAACGGCGAAATGTCTGTAAGTTATCGGAAATGTGGGTAAAAAAATGTTTAGTTAGGAGCCGGTTTTAATGTTGGATTCAAAGTCGTCTAACCAGCGGCAGAGCTCTGTCCTGTTCATCAGTTTCCAGTCACATTTTGAGTTATTTTGCACCAGTTTTTCCACATTTTGCCAGTAATTTTGTACATTCGTTAGTTAATGACTCATTTTGAGTTATTTTGGGACCGTTTATGATTTTTGAACGAGAAAAGTTTTTGTCATTTTGGACACTTCAAGTCAAGTCTGGAGTTATCTTTATCCACGTTTTGTCATTTTAGACACATTTTAAGTTATTCTACACACTTGTTGAGTTAAATTTATAATAATTTGGAACCATTTCTGTCATTTTGGACACTTTCTTAGTCAAATTTTGAGTTATTTTACATCAGTTTTTCACTTTTTTTCTGTAATTTTGCTTTTTTTTCCTATTTTGTTGAACAGTGGGAGTTTATTTGAGTCAAGTTTCTTTTATTTGACACTTTAGTTCATTTTAGACACTTCCTAAAGTAATTTTTGGCAAGCTTTAACTTATGTTGATCAACTTTTTTTAATAATTTTTAATTTTGTTTGACATTTTAAACAAATTTAATGTTATTTTGGACATGTTTTGAATCATCTTAAACCATTTTTAGTCCTGTTCTATACTCGTACAGTTAATTTCCAAGTTATTTTGAACCATTTTTGTCATTTTGGACACTTCAAGTCAAATCTGGAGTTATCTTTATCCACGTTTTGTCAATTTAGACACATTTTAAGTTATTCTACTCACTTGTTGAGTTACATTTATAATAATTTGGAACCATTTCTGTCATTTTGGACACTTCCAGTCAAATCTGGAGTTATCTTTATCCATGTTTTGTCATTTTAGACACATTTTAAGTTATTCTAGATGCTTGTTCAGTTCATTTTCTAATTATTTGGAAACATTTTTGTCGTTTTGGACACTTCTCAATCAAATTTTGAGTTCTTTGACACCAGTTTTTCACATTTTTTTCAGTAATTTTGCTTTTTTCTATTATGTTGAACAGATAGTGACTCAATTTGACCAATTTTTCTGCTATTTTGAAATTTTTTTTGAATCAAGTTGCAAAGTGTTTTTCAATTTTTTTTGACACTAAGTAATTTTAGATACTTCCTAAAGTCCTTTATGGCACATTTTAAGTTATTTTGAACATTTTTTTAAAGTAATTTTGAATAGTTTTTGACATTTTAGACACATTTAATGTTGTTTTGACTTGTTTTGAGTCGTCTTAAACAGTATTTTAACACTTGCTCAGTAAATTTCCGAGTTATTTTGAATCATTTTTTGTCATTTTGGACACTGCGAGTTGTTTTAGACCAGTTTTTGTCAAGTCATTTTGGACAAGTTTCAAGTTTAGCATGTCAGAACAATGTAAAGCAGATTTTGTCGTCCACATTCTGGACATCTGTCTGTCTGTCTATAACGGATGAATGATGTTCAATGGAGTCTGTCGAGGCTGAAGATCAGGTTTTGGGTGTGGCTGTTTGTGTTTAGCACCTACAAATCTTTGATTTCCAGTCAGTGTCTGCTGTTATTCTGCTGACTTCCTCTGTTATCCGGCTACATCCCAGGAAATGGATCGGATGTAGAAGTTTATCACCGGACGGCAGCAGCCCTCTAATCTGTTTATCGATCAGTCAGCTGCTGGAATGGACGGTGAAAGGAGAAAACACTGTCGGCAAAACAAACGGCAGCAACTCTTAACATCATTCACGCTCGTTTAAAAAATAAAAAATACACGAATCAGACATTAAAATGCAAAAAAAAAAAAAGTGTTTTCAGCGACTTTAACTGGTACGATTGGTGATGAGCCTAAAGAAATTCAACAACATGTCATTTTAGTTCATGAAAATATTATAACAATTAAACTGGGCTTGAAAAATTGTGTGGGAATAAGGCTGAGTGACGTGAGTACAGACAATTTAAAACATTAAAATTGATAAAATCAAATAAAAAAATGTGAATAAAAAAGATTTCACAAGCTTTCATGAAGAGAAAAGACTTGAAAAATGAAGTGAAAATTAAATCTGAGCGACATGAGGAATGAAAACTGAAAAATAAATAAGATTAAGTTAATGGGAATAAAAATAAATAAATCTATAAAAAATTCTGAAGCTTTTACAGAGAGAAAAGGTTGAAAAAGGCGCCAGGTTCAAAGAAATTAAAAGTGTAAAAAAGATCAAATAAATGGAAATAAAAATACAAAAAGAAAAGTTTGAAGAAGACGTTCAAATTGAAATGAGAATTAAACCAGAAGAAATAAAAACTATAAACTTAATTACATCAGATAAATAATAGTAAAAAAAAAGAATAAAAATGTTTCTGAAGCTTTTACAGAGAGAAAAGGTTGAAAAAGTTCAAAGAAATCAAAGATGTAAAAAAGATCAAACAAATGGAAATAAAAAATTGAAGAAGACTTGAACATTACAGTGAGTGACATGAGTGCAGAGAAATAAAAACAGTAAAATTAAAAAGATCACATAAATAATAGTATAAATTGTAATTAAGAAAAGTTTCAAAAGCTTTTGTGAAGAGAAAAATTGGAAGAAAATCTTTAAAAGAAGCAAAAAAAACTGCGTCTGTGTGCGTTGAGTTAACAGAAAATACAACAATGTGGAGGCTCTAATAGGAGAAGGCTGCAAATAGAAGTTAAACAAATGAGTTAAGTTAGGATGTTACAGCTTTTTAAGTGAACTTTTTGCAGATTTAACTGTATTTTTTTACACTTAACTGATCCCCTACTGAATATTTATTGATGTATTCAGTTATATTTCCAGCTTTTTTACTCTTCAGCTGTCTTGTGTTGATTTTCGGGCTCCATATGTTATTTTTCATCCCGTCTTTGTTTCTGGTTGGTGTGACCAGCAGAGGGCAGTACAGCTTCAGCCCTGATCAAGGCGTGGCTCCGCTGAAATCATAGAACGTGTTGTTTCTGCCTTCATAGTTTCCAGAGCTGCTCTGTCATCGGCCGCTCCCTTCCTGTTTTAAAAGCAGATTACAGACAGCATGACCAAGCTTTTATTATCTTAACTGTTGACCTGCTTCACTGTGGTATAAGCACCACCAGTCAAAGGTTTGGACACACCTTCTCATTCAATGCTTTCTGATTCATTTGTATCATTTTATACTTTGTAGGTTAATACTGAAGACATCAAATTGTTGTACACAAAAAAAGTGTTAATAGTATTAATCTAAAATGTAGAAAATAATACAAATAAATGAGAAGGAGTGTCCAGACGTTTGACTGGTGGTGTGTGCTGCTGTTTGTTCTTTTTACTGCTGAAAGACTCGTTATTAACGCTAATTAGATATTTTTTAGAATCATTACTTAGAGAAGCTTCGTTCAAAACAGAATTTAAAGCAAAGCTTTTGTGTTGTGCAGTAATTAGGAAGCAAAACACAAAAATAAAGCACTGAAATCCAAATAAATTCAGCATAAAAGCAATGTACTTTAATTTTATGTATAAAAAAAAGACTATTAATTCAAGTAAGTACTTCTACTACTAATTAGAAGCTATTGAACCCCTCTATTCTAATCGACATTTTAGTTTAAAAGAGCTCTGTCGCTGTCTTGGGAATAAAAGTCCTCATTTATTTGCAGCTTTCAATTATCGGTAATGCTTTAGTGTGACATTTAAACTACAGTTCAGTCAGTGCTGTACTAGCGTGACCGTTTTAACACGTGTAAATGCTGTATGTGCTTATTATCAGAGCTGTGTTTGTGTCCCGTCAACAGGCTTTGCAGCAGAAAAACGTGGAATGTGCTCGAGTCTACGCAGAGAACGCCATCCGGAAAAAGAACGAAGGCCTGAACTGGCTGAGGATGGCGTCACGAGTGGACGCCGTGGCCTCCAAAGTCCAGACCGCCGTCACCATGAAGGCGGTGAGCTTCACAGCTTCAGCATACACCACTAAACGCTGCCTTTTTAACCCTCCTCTTGTCCTCGTTTACGGCACCTAAAAAATATTGTACATGTAAAAATTTGCAAAATCTTCAAAATGAAATTCCATAAAGTTTCCCTTAAAAAATTTATTTAAAAAAAAAAGAAATAAAAGAAATAAAAATTTTAAAAAATAAATAAAAATTGTAAATATTTTCTAAAAATGAATAAAAATCTTCTGAAAAAAATCTTAAAAATGTCTAAAGTGATTCCATATATGTCAGTAAAAGTTCTAATATTTTCTTAAAGAACATTCAGAAAAAAATCAAGCAAAATTTTGACATAAGATTAAACGTATGATTTCCTTTCTGTCGCTGTAAAACCAACGTGTCGTCCGTGTTTGTCGTGTTTCCACCAGGTGACCAAGAACATGGGTCAGGTGACCAAAGCTCTGGACAAAGCTCTGAACTCCATGGACCTCCAGAAGGTCTCTGCTGTCATGGACAAGTTTGAAACCCAAGTCCAGAACCTGGACGTCCACACCTCGGTGAGTGTTTACGCTCTATTATTAACAGCTTTTGTTGAAATCTGATTTAAATATCAGTTAAAAAGTCTAGTTTTATCATCTCTTATGGGAAAAGAACAAATTTACTTTTGCAGAAATTCCTTAAACAGACTTTTCTTTTGAATGATGGCAAATATCTGTAATTTTTTCTAGTTTTGCTGATTTTAAACACCATTTATTTAAAAAAGTGTTTATAGAAATACTATTTTTTTTTTTTTAATCTTTGGACATTTTAGCATGTAAATTATTACTTTTTATTCTCTCTTCTTATGAGATTTTCTATAATTTCACAGAACAGGGAAATGCATGCTCAAGCAAAATGTCAAAGGATAAAACACTATTTTAAAAAATGCTTTTTTGGACATTATTTACAGTTTCGGCCTGGCTTTTATTTTTTTGTCTGTCATTTACATGTAATTTAATGCTTTTTTTTCCTTCTGTTCTAATGAGATATTATCTGTAATTTCACAAAACAAGGAAAATCTACAACATAACAGTTAAAAAATAATGGAAAAGGATGAAATAATATTCATAGAAATACACATTTGAATGAAATTTTGAAAAATATTTCCAATTTCGGCCTGTTTTTTCCATTAACATGTAAATGGATACTTTTTTTTTTCCTCTGTTCTTCTGAGATATTATCTGTAATTTCACTAAACAGGGTCATTTATAACAACAATTTAAAAAAATAAAATAAATTACTGAATTTTTTTAATTTTTGGATGTCATTTACAGCTTTGGCCTGGGAAATTCTAGAACATAACAGTTAAAAAAAATAAAAGGACAAATTACTATTTATAAAATGACACATTTTTAAGTTTTTGACGTCATTTACAGTTTAGTTTTTTGTTGTTTTTGTTAATAACAAACAAATTAATGATTTTTTCCTCCGTTCTTATGAGATATTATCTATAATTTCACAAACCAGGGAAATTCTATGACATTAAAGGATAAATTGCTTTTTATATAAATAAATGTGTTTGAAATTTTGGACATTATTCACAGTTTTGGCCTGTTATTTTGTTTTGCTGTGTTTTTATTTTATTGTTAATCAATGTGTTGTTGAATTTGTCGTTCTTTCAGTTTTTTCAGGTTCTGACTCTGATAAATGATGTCATTTTTAGGGCTGGCCCGAATAGTGGTTTGTGGTCTCCGGATATTCGGGTCCTATTAAAGACAAATATATTCGTTCCACCCCGAAGGCGGAGGGAAGACAGTAACGCTGAATATTTGTTCCGCCCGGTAACGTCCGACGGGGGAGGGGGCAAATATTCGGATACCAAAATTAATATCCAGATACCGCCGTAGCGAACGAATATTCAGATATTCGGGTCCAGCCCTAGTAATTTTAGCGATTTTTGTTTTTTTTTTTTAAAGATAAAATGTCTTTCAAAGCCACCATTTGTTTTTTGGGGGGTTCGGGTGTTTAGAAATCAAACCAGCCTCTGACCTGCCTCCGTTCTTTCTTCCAGGTGATGGAGGACTCGATGAGCTCGGCGATGACTCTGACCACCCCTCAGGAGCAGGTGGACGATCTGATCTACCAGATAGCAGAAGAGAGCGGCCTGGAGGTGATGGACCAGCTCAGCAAGCTGCCTGCTGGAGCCACGTCAGTGGTGGGAGGAGAGAGTTCACGGAGCCAGGAGAAGGAGGACGTGCTGTCCCGACGGTAAGAACACGGAGTCTGGGTTAAATCAGAGCAGAGCTGGGTCACCTGTAGGCAGGTTTAGACGCAAAAAATACACCTTTTTCAGTCTGTTAGGAGTTTAATCAGTTGAAACTAGCATTTAAAGACGCCACTTTGGTTGTAGGTACATTTTCATGATATTTTCTGGCATTTTGTTGACAAAAAGCTTCAACAATAATGAGAAAATAATCATCATCTGCAGGCCTGCTTACATCATATCCACATGTTTCCTTCATTGTTCATTGTAAAAACAGTCACTGCAAAAAAAAAGAAAATCTGGCAGCGAGGAAACATATTTTTTTAAAAATGGTACAATACTGAAAGGTTAAAAATGTAACCGTAAATATCTGTCAAATACTACATTTTAGCTCATTTAAACATAAAATACAGATTTGTTTTTAGTTAACATGTAAATGAATTCTTTTTTTCTCTGATTTTATTCTGTGATTTCTGTGTTTTAACAAAACAGGGAAAATCTGAAAAATACCACTTAAACATGATTCACCGTATCCAATCCTGAACATGTCTTCTTTCAAACAACAGAAAATATCTGCAGAGTAATGATATTATTTTCTGATTTAAACACAGTCCAGATATTTGTGATTTTATGGTTGAACACTGTGAAAGAATAAATTGTTTGTTTTGTCGTTTGTTTTTCAAATAATGGCAAATATCTGTGAAATACATTTAGGACATCAGTGTGATTTTATTGTCAAACACTGTAAAAAATAGCTTTGGTAAAAATTCAGCTTTTTATTTAATGTGGACATTATTTGCAGTTTTTCATTTTCAAGGTTAACGTGTAAATTAATACTTTGTGATTTTGCGAGATATTATATTTCATTTAACAACGTGGAAAGTTTAGATGTGAAATAAGAGTTTAAGGAAATTTACCATTTTTCATAATATATACACAATTTATCGTTGAAATAATGTCAAATATGTGTAAAATAATTATATTTTTTGCTGATTGAAGTGCAGTAAAATTAGTGTAAAAATAATAAACTACTATTTGTAAATAAAAAAATACATTTTTTTAAATATAGACATGTTTTTAAAGTTTTGGCCTGTTTATCAGGCTTCACAGCATTTTTTTTTTTTGTCGCGTTACTAGTTATTGTCTGTAATTTACCAAAAGAAAGAAAATCTGTTAAATACCAACTATGTGTAAAAGGAGGATACTTTACTGCTGATTTAAATACAATAAAATTGTTAAATTTTACAGTCAGTTCTATAAAATACATAATTATTGTTTGCAAACATTATTTACATTACATTATTTACAGTTTTGTACTGTTTTTCAACATATAAATATTATTTTTCTGTATTTTTTTTACCAGTTATATGTAGTTTACAACAGGAATATCTGTAAAATAACTAGATTTTTTTGCATTTTTTTTAAATAGACATTATTTACAGTTTTTTACTATTTTTCAACATGTAAATTAATATTTTTTCTGTAATTTTTACTATTTTTTATCTATAATTTAAAACAGAAATAGCTGTAAAAATAACATTATTTTTTGCAGATTTTAAATACAGTAAAAATAGTTTAATTTTACAGTCAAATGCTGTAAAAGAGCAAACTGTTATTTTTAAAAACTACTTATTTTTTAATTCTTTTTAAGTGGACATTATTTACAGTTTTGGACTGTGTTTCAACACATAAATTAATATTCTTTTTCTGTAATTTTAAACAGGTATCTGTAATTTACAACAGGAATATCTGTAAAATAACATTTTTTGCTGATTTAAATAAGTAAAAATAATGTGTTTTTGCAGTCAAACACTGTAAAAACAGCAAACTGTTATTTTTTTAAAAAATGCTCATTTTTAGACATTATTAAATTAATACTTTTTCTGTAACTTTACTAGTTATTATTTGGATTTTAACAAGGCAGACAAAATTATGTAAAATAACAGTAAAATGACCCAAAAAATGTTTAAAAAATCTATATAATTTTACAGTGTTGTGTAGTAGCTGTAATTTAGTCGCTACACGTTTAAAAGCTTCTGTTTTCTTTGACAGTTAAACTCTGGTGTGTTTGTGTTGCAGGTTGGCGGCTCTGAGGAACTAAAATCTGTCGACGGCAGCGAGGAAGAGAACGAGTTTTAGCGTCGCCGGGAGGCTGAGCGTGTTTCTATTGAACTGTTCCAAGCGGGAGGACTTAACGAGCCTATTGATTACCCCCCTCCCCCCTCCGATCTATAAATACGTACGAACACACAGCCGACAGAAACACCACCTGAGAGGAGTCTCTATGGTTCACCTTCCTGCTCCCATCCGGCTTCCTCTGCGGTCCCTCAGCGGATCTCCTTTTACCGTCAAATCTGAAGCTTCAGGATCATAGAGAAAAAGAAAAAGCAAATGAAGAGTTTTAATCTAGTGATTATAAGGGTTTCGGTGCAGGTGGGGATGTTTTTATGTGTTTTTTTGTCCGTTTGAATGGACGAATCTGCTAAAAGGAAGGAGAAAATGTAAATTTAATCGTTAGAAATTGACACTAAAACTCCAGATTCTCCTTCATTTATGGGATTCGTCCTCACAAAGACAATCCTTTTTGTTTCTCGGTGGCTGACGTTCGCTTCCTTTCTCCTCTCTCATGCCTGTCTTCGTTTGTTTTTCGCTTCGAACGCCTTATTTTGGGATGCTTGCTGTAGGTGCTTCCTCCGCCAGTGCCTGAAGGACGCTAGTTTAGAGGAACCGTCTCTTCGTCTCCGGTGTCCGTCACAGGTGGACGTCTGTTATCTCCCGTCTCCTTTTTGCGGTTTTGGGTGTTTGATGTAACTGAGACCTGGTTTGGATATTTTGGGAAGCTCCTCCGTCTCCATCCAGAGGAAAAGTCACTTCAGATCAGACCAGCTGGTTCACCTTTTAAAGTTCACTTCCTGTTGATGCAGTAGATGGAGAGGAGCAGCGTCAGAGCCTATTCTGAAACAAAAAAACATAACCAGACCTCCTCAGACCCATCTGGTTCTTCATCTGCAGTAACTTTATTAATGATTCATCCTGCGGGCATTTACAGAGTTCCTGGTGCTTGAAGTCCATAGAAAATGACATTAAACTTTTCCAGAATGATTCAAAAATGATCCAAAACTACAGAAAACCAGTTCAGAATGACACAAAATTTGTCCTAAATGACTTGAAAATGATCCCAAAGACACAAAAAGATCCAAAACGACGAAAAAAGATCCAAGTTGATACAAAACATGTTGAAGATGACAAGAAAATTGTCCAAAATGAGTCAGAATTCACACAAAAATGATCCAAATTGACTGAAGATTTGCAGAATGACACAAAATTAGTCCACAGTGGTTCAAAAATGATAGAAAATGACTCAAAATTTGTGCGAAAGATTCGGAAATGATCCAAAAGTACAGGAAATATGTTGAAAATGAACTGAAAGTTGTTTGAAAATTATCCAAATTCTGAGGCAATTGCCTAAATTTATGAAAAAAATGGTTCTAAACAGAAACCAGATTTAGTGTTTAGACTGAGACACCTGGATGGATTTAAACTGATCTGGTGTCAGTTTTTACCAGAACTCAGATGTGTTTCTCCTCCTAAATGTCCTGGTTCTATCTGCTGGACTGATGAAGTTCTGAGGCTCAGAAATGATGGAAAAAGTCCATTAAAAAGTGATAAATCTGGACCCTCCTCTATGGATGAAGGTAGAACTCTGATCATCGATGAAGTTACTGCAGATGAAGAACCAGATGTTCTGAGGAGGTTCTGGTTGTTTGTTAGTTTTTAGTTTGATCAGCTTGACGAGGTCGATCCTCCACCTGTGACGGAGCAGCTTCACATTTCCAGTTTCTCGTCTGTTTCCACACTGAGGGTTCATTTCTACTCTGCAGCACTTTTGTTTTGTATATTTATCTTGTGAGAATAAAATCAGTGCCCTCTGACGCTGTCTGTCCTTTGGTGGTTTGTCTGTCCAGTGTTGGGTGTTTTGACTGCTAAAGTGTGTAACGTCTGGATTTTAAAGGTTTGTTCCAACCAAAGCACCACTTTATGTCCAAGTATTTATGGTTTATTAGGTTTAATGCACCCTAATAGTACTAGAGTTTTGGTTCTAAAGGTTTATTCCACCTAAAATACTACTTCCTGTCTCGATACTTTGAGTTTTAAAGGTTTATTCCACCTAAAATACTACTTCCTGTCTAAATATTTCTAGTTTTGAAGGTTTATTCTTCCCAAAGCTGTCCATATGAAATGTAAACAACTTGATAAAAAGGCTGCTGCACTGTAAAAATATTGTTCAACAGTTATTAACTGCAATTTTTTGTAGTAATTTCTTCCCGGTTTTGTTGAATTATAGATGGCTTTAAAAACAAAAAAGGTATGTTAACCGTGTAAAAAAAATATATATATATATATGTTTTAAAAAGCAAGCCAAGGCTGTAAATAATCACTGCTTGTTTTTTTTTTTTACAGATTTTATTATAATTTGTTCTTTTGTTATTTAAAGTTTAAATGTGCTAAAAGAAAAATCATGATTTTTTTTATTTTGATCATTTTCTAATGTTTTTTTACATGTATTTTTTACAGCATCCATCATTGTTTTTTTCTGATATTTTTGCTGCCAGATTTGCACCATTTTGTTGCAGTATTTTTACAGTGTAATTTTTTGTATGTGAATAAGATGGAATGACATAATTTTACAGATTTTTGCTTTCATTTTCACATATTTTTACACTTTCTTGAACATGGCAGCATTCCATCATTGTTTGAAGAACTTTTTCCAGTCTGACCCCATTTTCGATCATTTTGAGAACATTTTATTGTCTCTTTTTGATAGTTTATTTAGTATTTTTGGCTGTTTTGTGTGATTGTCTTGTTTTTTTTTACTCATTTTGTGTGTCTAAGCATATTTTGGGTCATTTTGTGTCTGTTTTTAGCCATTTTGCGTCACATTTTGCCGTTTCGTGTCTCCTTTTTGGTCATTTTCTTTGTCTTTCTTCTTGTTTTGTGTCTTATTTTCCACCATTTTTCACTTTCTGCAGCCAGATTTGAGGTCATTTTTATTTTTTCCAGTGTGATTGTCATTTTCCAGCCCGCGGTTGGTCTCTAACTGTTCACACAGTCATTTTTCATTGCATTTTATTGTGCAGTTTTGGTCATTTAACTTTTTTTGTCTTTCTGAGTCGTTTTTTTAGTCATTTTGTGTCAATGTGGCAGTTTTTAATCATTTAGCTGTTAAGAATGTACTAAAAATATCATTATTTTACAGATATTTGCCTTTATTGTCAAGTTTTTACAACTTTGAACCGTCATTGTTTGAAGCCCTTTTTGTGGTCTATAACACCATTTTTAGTCATTTTGAGAATGTCTCTTAGTATTTTGTGGCTGTTTTGTGTGATTGTCTTTTTTATTTACTCATTTTGTGTCTTTGTAGTTGTTTTGAGCATGTTTTTGTTCATTTTGTGCCTGTTATCAGTCATTTTGTCCATTTTGTGTCTGTTTTTAGCCATTTTGCGTCACATTTTGCCTTTCCTGTCTCCTTTTTGGTCATTTTCTTTGTCTTTCTCCTTGTTTTGTGTCTTATTTTTCACTTTCTGCAGCCAGATTTGAGCTCATTTAGTTTTTTTCCACTGTGATTATGTCATTTTCCAGCCAGCGGTTGGTCTCTAAGTGTTCACACATTGAACACATGAAGCAGTAAATGTTCCCGTAATTCTTGGCTGAGGCCGCTGAAGGGAAGAAACATGCAGGGTTGCTTTTTGTTTTGTTTTTTTCTTCTTCTTCTTCTTCCGCCGCTGCCTCCTTCTGCTCGTGAAATAAGTCATGAGGTGCGTGATCATACGGAGGGTAAATAATTAGTGAGTCGGGGAAATGCCAGGCCGGAAACGTTGGTGCCTGCAGCTGCACAACAAACCGGCTGTCGCTCCGCTAAATGTCAGGGAGGAGGCCGAGCGACGGGCCCAGCAGGAGGGTTTCCAGGAGGACTCCCCCGCCCGGTGTCGTCTCTGGAAGCCTCCACTTAGCCGAGCTGACAGAAGGAGGACGCACAACTCATGGAAACACGACGCAGGATGAGCACGGCGGCCTCGCTTCACCCCAACCTGCAGGTCACGAATGGAAAAATGTGAGCGAGTCGCCGCTATAAAAAGAGCCGCAGAGTTCCTCTAAAGCCAGCAGCGGTTTCAGGTTCCTCCGTTGTGTCTCCTCTTTGTGTACGACAAATAAGGCGGGTTTGTAACACAAACTGGATAATGGATCGGAGTCACAGGACACCGAGGAGGTCGGAGGTCAGCAAACACAAGCGGACAGTGAAAGTGAGCAGCAGCACCGCCTCCATGTTTACAACCGCTGAATGCACGACACACAAATCTGCCTCCACCATTAAAACAAACAGTAAACAATAAAATCATCGCTTTATGTTCTCTTTTTGGTAGTTTTGTGTGTATTTTTGCTTGTGTTGTGTCTGTTGTTGCTCATCTTCTGTGTGTTTGTGGTTGTTTTGTGGTCTTTATGTGTCTCATTTCAGAGAGTGTCTGTTTCTTTTTTGACATTTATTTGGCTTTTCAGTCATTTTGTGTAATTTTGTATGTGTTTGGTCATTTTGTGTCTGTTTTTGATAATTTTTTGTCTTTTCTGTCATTTGTGTTGTTATTTTCTGGAGGTTTCTTTGATAAATGTGAGTCTTTTTTGCCATTTTGTTTGTCTTTCTGATTGCTTTGTGTCACTTTTGATCATTTTATGTATGTTTTTTCACTGTTTTGTGATTGTTTTTATTTCTTTGTCGTCATTATGTTTCTCTTTAGTGAGTTTGTGTTGTTTTTCTTGTCAATTTCTTTGTCTTTGTGGTTGTTTTGTGTCTATTTTTGGTCATTTTGTATATGTTTTTGGTCATTTTATTTTTCCTGTCAGTGATTTTGTGTATGATTTGGTCATTTGGTCATTTTCTTCCTGTTTGTGGTAGGTTTTAGTGGATTTTTGGTCATTTTCCCTTCTTTCTGTTTGCTTTAAGTCCCGTTTTTATCATTTTATGTCTCTTTTTGATTGCTTTCTTGGTCCTTTTATTGTTTTCTGCCTGTGATTGTTTTTGTTGTTTTTTTGTTTGTAACAGTGTTGTGTACAACCAACAACGAGGAACACAGTGTAGTGACAGAGACATAAAAATTATATAACCTCTGTTAAAAGCCGATAACAACAGCTGTATGAGCACCAGGGGCACACGTCCAAAGATATTATTATTATCATGTTGACTCCTACAGATTAACAGCAGCCTGTTCACCTGAATCCACTGAATGTCCTCTACAGCTTTATCTGCTCCGTCATCTGTAGATTTATATTTTTAGATTATAGGAATGTAGAAATTAATCTGTGGTGGTGGGTAATCCCTGCTGCCCCCCAGCGGATCAGAGTCACGGTGTTTCCTCTCCATGTGACCGCCCCTGTCCACTGTCTGAGGGGGAGAGCTGAGCTGAGGGCCGCTGCGATTGGATTAACCAAGGATCTGTCAGAGTTGCGCAGTTACACAGAGACAGACAGGAAGCAGGGGAGTTTACTGTAAAAATAAACTCATATGGTAATTAAGACCAAACAAAAACAAAAGAAAACCATCTGAATTACAGGCTACTCAACAAAAGTAACAAAAAACATTATATTATACATTAATCATCATGCATTATATCATACAATAAATTAGCATTGTATAAAAAGTTAATGTTTTTGCATTTCTTTGTTGTCTCAAGATACTAATAATAATAATAATGAATAAAATAATAACTCGGGTGATTTTAAAGATGAATACTAAAATCTTATTTCGTCATGCAAATAATGTAGCGACCAAATTTTATCATAACGGATTTTTTTTTTTTTTAAAAAAGCAACACGGGACAGTGCTGCTAAAAGCTAACAACCATAGTTTCATATAGCAGAAAAAAATCAACACCAAATAAACTTGTGATGCTAAAGGGTAACTAGTTAGCTTAGCAGTGACTTCAGTGAAATTTGTGTGATTATATTTGATTAAAAAATTTAAAACACCAAACAGGAATAAATAAAACAATATCAGAATGTAAAAGTCAAACAGCAGTAACTGCACTCTCTGTAAATAAAGCTAGCTGCTTAGCGAGCCTTAGCTAAAGCTACACGATACACTTTTTCTTGTATTGTGTTTTTAAAAACTAAACCAAAAAAAAAAAAATAGTTTGAAGTTGTTAAAATTTAGTTTGCCCCAAAAACTATCTAAGTGACTGAATGTAATCGCAGTGGGGATAAAAGGAACTTAGATAATGTAGTGATGTTAAAAAAGCTAACTAGCATAGCTTTACCAAGTACAGTGAAATGAATGCCAAACTAGTGATGCTAAAGGGGAACTAGTTAGCCTGGCAGTGACTACAGTGATATTTGTGTGACTATATTTGATTTAAAAAATTAACTCCAAACAGGAATAAAAAAATAAAACAATATTAAAATAGTCAAACTAGCTAGCCTTAGCTGAAGCTACACTACGCACCTTTTCTTTTGTGTGTGTGTGTGTGTTTATAAAAACCAAGCCTAAACAAAACTGAATGCAGTCACAGTAGGCAAAAAGGAACATGAGTCTATCCAGTGCTGGTAAAAAAAAACAAAAAAAAAAACAAAACAATATAATAATTTAAAAAGCTAACTAGCATAGCTTTACAGAGTACAGTAAAAATGAATGCCAAACTAGTGATGCTAAAAGCTAACTACTTTAGCTACCAGCAGGGTTGAGATTAGTATTTATTCTATTATTAATGCTCATTTTATTTAAAATATTATTTCATTTAATTTTAATTTGGGTAAGTGACCCCTCAAATAGTGTAGCGGAAGAGATGCTGGCGTTGGTGAGGGAAGGGAGTGTCTTTAAGGATTTTATTTTAGCATGTCGTGACCGGAAGTCCGCCATTTTTCAACGAACTTCACGGATAATCTCCGAGCAGCAAACAAACGGCGGCGGAGCTACGATGCTCTCAGTTTCGTTCTACCGGGGGACAATACCGACGGAAGACGAGGCTCTGCTCTGCTTTACCGTCACCGACATCTTAGCACCGACTAGATCAACAAAGGGGGACCTGTGTGAGTTCCTCCCCGAGGACGCCGCACCGCCGGGCTCCGACCGGACAGGGCGGGGTGATGTTTGGGTTCCGGTATAACAGCAGCGAGAAAATGGGAATCAGACGAGACGCGGAACCGGCGGCCGCGGAGCTTTCATACCGGAGGATAGAATGAGAAGTTCGCTGTGTTGGTGTAACAGGGCGGCGGTGTAACCGTCTGGGGAGGCCGCTGGCGGCGGAGAAGCGTGTCTCTGCGGCGCCCCTCCGCCCCCTGTCCGCCGCGATGAGGACGCTATTTACATTCTGTTGTCTCTTCCTTGTTACCGGAGCGCACCGGGCGGGGGCTACCGGAAACCTCACAGTCGACGGCAGCAGCAGCGAGGGAAACCTGACGGCCGACGGCAGCAGTAAGTACATCAGGATCGGGGACGGCTCGTTGCAGGAATTCGAGTTTCCCGAAAACAGCAAGGGGGTGATTGTGATCTCCAGCCGGTACCGGAGCGCCGCGGCCAGTCGGAAGGGCCGCCAGAGCTGGAAGCAGACGGTGAGGGTCCAGTCTCTGGACCCGGAGGTGCTCTCCATCCTGAACGTGACGGACAGCGGCCACGCAGGACCGGCCCGGAGCTACATCATCAGCATCCGCTCGGGGTTCCCGGGCCGGGCGCAACTGCAGATCCAGCTGCTGGACCTGGACCAGGACTCGATGCCGGTTCTGATCGAGGAGCGGACGGACTACTCCATCATTGTGGCTCCCGGAAGCGACGACCCGGCCACCCGCCTCATCCAGTCGAGTGGCTTGTCCCACTTCTCGGAGAACCCGGTGCTGTTCGCCTTGCTGCCGCTCATCTTCGTCAACAAGTGTGCCTTCGGGTGCAAGGTGGAGGTGGAGGTCCTCCGGGGACTGCTCCGGTCGCCGGTCCCGCTGCTGCTGGGGGTACTGGGCCAGTTCCTGGTGATGCCCCTGTACGCCTACTGCGTGTCCCGGCTGGCCTCGCTGCCCATGCCTCTGTCCCTGGGGCTGGTGATCACCTGCTCGGCCCCCGGTGGCGGCGGCGGCTACCTGTACAGCCTCTTGCTGGGCGGTGACGTCACCCTGGCCATCTCCATGACGTTGGTGTCCACGGTGGTCGCGGCCGCCGCCATGCCGCTGTCCTCTGCCCTGTACGGCAGGCTGCTGGGGGTCCACGCCGCCCTCCACGTCCCCTTCGTGAAGATCCTGGGGACCCTCCTCTTCATCGCCATCCCCATCTCTCTGGGCATGCTGGTCAAGCTGCGGCTGCCGGCCCTCACCAGGGTCCTGCTGACGCTCATCCGGCCCATCAGCCTGGTGCTCATCGTGGTGGGCATCTTCATTGCCTACCAGATGGGGGCCTCCATCCTGGCGGACGTGCAGCCCCAGATCGTGGCTGTGGGGGTGACGGTGCCTTTGCTGGGCCTGGTGGTGGGCGGGGTCCTGGCCGGGCTGGCTCGGCTCCCCGGGCCGCAGAGGAAGACGGTGAGCATCGAGGTGGGCGTCCAGAACAGCCTGCTGGCCCTGGCCGTCATGCAGCTGTCCTTCCGCCGGGCGGAGGCCGACTTCGCCTCGCAGGCTCCGTTCATCGTGGCGCTGAGCAGCACCTCGGAGATGCTGCTCCTGGTTCTGGGTCACTTCGCCCAGCGTAGGTTCTGCAGCTCCAGCGGCTCCGGGAGCGACGCCTGATTGTAGCCACAGATCCTGGACTGTTTTTGGGAGAAGCTGTGGAGACCTGGCCAACAATCATCACTGCTGCTGCACAGGACAGTGACTCTTTTTGTGGTTGTTTTCTCGTATTTTTTCAGGAAACCAAAGGCCTTTCTACCCTCTGAGACCTTTTTGTGTTCATTTTACAGGATGTACTTTTTCACATCAGATTCTACTGTGAGCTCCTTAAATGTAAATATTCATAAGAAGAGAAATACCTATAAAAGAAAAGATATTTTTCTACCAGATTACCTTTTGTAATCCCAAAAACAAACAAAAAAAAGCAGAGATTGATTTGTACCATGTTTACAGAGGTCCATGTGTCTTAGCCTGAGGACGGAGGAACGCTTGTCAATTGAACTTGATGGGGATTTTTGAAAGTATTTGCCACTGATTGTGTTTCTCTTGGGTCTTTGCATCCATGTACTTGAATATTTGGGAGGAGAGATGAAGAAAAAGTCAATAAAAATCCTTGTTGAAGCAGATTTCAGGCTGTTCAGAGTCATGTTGACGTCCAGTGGGTTTAGAGTTTTCACCATTTTTAACCTGATTCAACAGAAATAACTGGAAATACGGTTAAAAAAAACTGCCTCAGGTGTGTTTAAATTCTATTTTACTCATAAGATTTCTCCTACTTTTGGATTAAATCTGCCAAAACTTGTTTTTATTCTTTATATTTTGCATAATTTCTCTCATCAGCTCCTTGTTCTTTGACTGAATGTGAACATAAACATTCTTTAAAACCTGCACAGTGACTTTAGCACCAGAGGCGGAAAGTAAATTTACTTTAAAATGAGGTCAGAGATACTGACAAGTGGCACCATAACCACAGAACAGTTTCACTTTTAGTCTTTAACACGCAAGAAAGACTCTTAAAGTACGACAGCAGTTGAAAAATGTGGAAAAACTTAGCATTTAAAGATTTTTTTCAGACAAAAAACGCATTTTTTAGAGTGAATTCTGACTTCTAGATGCTCTTTTTCACTTGACATGCAGGAAATTTAGATTTTAATTTGACATTTTTCATATTTCTTGGAGATAAAGGAGCATTTGTGCTGCTTAAAGTATGAAAATGTTTGAAAAAAAGGTGTTTTCAGCCCAAAAAACATGCTCTCTGGTGTGAATTTTGACTTCAGAACACTATTTTTTTATTTGATATGTGTAAAATTTATTTGAATATTTCGTAGTTGTTACAGTGGAATAAGCACTTGCGCTGCTTACAGTATAAAAAAATACAAATGTGGAAAAACTTAACTTTTAAAGATATAAAAAGATAAAGAACACACCTTTTGGTGTGAATTTTGACTTCTAGATGCTCCTTTTTACTTGATATGCATTAAATTTAGGTTTAAACTCAACATTTTCGTATTTTTTTAAGTAAAAAATTCACTTGTGCTGTTTAAAGCATAATAAAAGGTTAAACATGTGGAATGAAAAATGCTTTTCCAGCCAAAAAACACATGATTTTTGGTTGGAATTTCCATTTCCTGATGCTCTTTTTCACTTGACATGCCAAAAATTAAGATTTTAACAGTTTAAAATGCAGATGCACTACTTATGTATTTTTTTAAATCTGAAAAATGTGGAAAAATTCTACATTTAAAGGTATTTTCAGACAAAACCCCTTGATTTTTACAGTGATCTTTGACATCTCTATACTGTTTTTGACTTGATATGCATAAAATTTAGATTTTAATTTGACGTTTTCATATTTCCTGCAGTTAAAGAAGCACTAGGGCTGCTGAAAGTATTAAAAAAGCTGAAAAATGTGGAAAGAAATGTAGCATTTATAGGCCTTTTCAAACCCAGAAACACACTTTTTGGTGTCAGTTTTAACTTCTTGCTGCTCTTTTTTAATTGATATGCATAAAATTTAGATTTTTATTTTGACATTTTTCATATTTTTTGCAGGTAAAGGAGCATTTGTGCCATTTAAGGTTTAAAAAAACAGAAAGTGTGGGAAAACTCTACATTTTAAGGTGTTTTCAGCTGAAAAACATGCTTTTTGGTGTGAAATTTGACTTGTAGATGCCTTTGTTAAAACGTAAACCTACCTTTCAGACAGAAAAAGTTACCAAATGATCATTCAGTTGGTGTAAATTTCTTTCAGCTTTGTTTTTACACTCTGGATCTTGGTCTCAGACAGCGGATGACTTTAAATGCTGTTTTTCTGCTGCATCAAACACCACAAACCTCAGTTTCCTGAGCTGCAGCAGAGACGATGTTTTACAGGAACAACCTGAGACGCGTTTGAGGAACAAACTGGACCGTAAAGAGAGATTAGGAGGGTTTAGCAGAAGTGGCTTCAGCTCGCTAACGTGTTGCTGCAGAGGACAAGGGCCGCTTTTTATCAGCTCATTACAGGTTTAAAGTTCAGCTGCAGCAGAAAAGCAACTAGTTCTCCTGCTGCTCCACAACACGCTGCTGTTCTAATGTGCATTTCCTGTTTACTAACCCCAACCCACAGCTGCAGACTTTCTTCTGGACTTATTTTAGAGGAGGAAACTGAGGAATGACGCTGTGAAGCCTGCAGGCCTGAAGTCGCTCAGACATCCACAGAAACATCAGAAACATGAAGAACACCAGCTTCTTCCTCTAAACTCGTCCAATCAGCTCTATTTGAATGGAATTAAGAACCTGATAAATAATATTTAGCAGTTGAAACATCACATTTTGCATCAAAAATGAGGCTTTTCTCTATAAAACGTCTCTTTTTACTTCAAATTAATTGTCAAACTTAAATTCTACAACATGAATGAAACTCTGTTTAATCATTTCATCTCCTCTAATGTTACTCAAGTGTTCTCAGGTATCAGCTGTTTACTGTCACGTTATCTCTTGTTTGTTTATTAATCCTCGATTCGTTTATTGATCGGCTGGTTTGTTTGTTTGGATTCAGATACTAAAGAAAAAAGGTCAGAGGTCAAAGTGAAACTACAGCAATGAGGAACAGAACAAACATTAGAGGATGCTCATACATATTACAGTTTATTATTGTTAATAAACTTTATTTCTTTGACATATTTCATTCACAATGCGGTAAACATTAAGCAGAGTCATAAAGCAGGTACAATAAAACAACGATAAACGCAATAAAACACGACATGAAAAACAAGAAAAAATGTAAAAGAAAATATTTTTATGATAAAAAATTCGAAAATATAAACTAAAAATAAATTTAAACAAAATGAACTTACCTACTCTACTGAAGATCAAAATTAAATTAAATTAAATTAAATTAAATTAAATTAAATCAGGGTAAGTGTGTAAAGTGTGATTACAAAAAGCTAAAAAGAAACAAATGTCTAAACATATAAAGAAAAAACTAAATGATAGATTATCTACAAAGACAGATTAATAAAAATTGAAATAAAATAAAGGAAAATGAATTTAAGCACATGTATGAATGATGATATCAGGACAAAGAGATTTGCTGAGAGTTTATAATTTAAAAAAAGTCTGAAAATCAGAAAATTTATTTAGAAATTTATTTATAAATAAAAACTACAGAAAAAGCAAAACAACAAAAATGAGAACAAATCTAAAAAGGTATTAATAAACAATGAAATAATTAAATTAAATGTTGAATTAAATTTTATTATATAATAAAAATTAATCAGAGTAAATGTGTTTAGTGTTTAAACACTCCACACCTCACCCCCAAAATGTAATTAAAACTTTAAAAAAAGGAAAAAAGTTAAGATTAGTTACAAAGACAGATCAATAAAATAAAATAAAACAAAATAAATAGCAAATTCAGGAAAAAATGTTACACAGGAGAAGAAGCATGAAAACTTATTACAAAAAATACAAAATGGATGACAGTAAAATAAAATAAAAAACAATCAATATAAACAAAAAAGAGAAAGTTATTTGCAAAACAAAATAAAATTTAATTAAATGAAACAAATTTAAATTAATTGAAATTACAATTTTTTTAAAAAGGAGAGGAAAATTAATTTTAAAAACACAGAAAAGAGAATAAATGCAAAAGAATTCTGAAATTATTAATAAAAATGTAGAACAGATAAATAAGAATAAGAAAATATAATAAGAAAAAGATAAATAAAAAATAAAACAATTAAATTTTGATTAAATTAACCAAAATAAAATAAAATAAAATAAAACAAAGTAAAATTAAATACAATTAAATTAAATTAAATTAAATTAAATTACCAGTTGTAACCAGCGTGTGAGCCGTGACCTGCTGCTGGATGTTTTCATGTTTTGCTCACACACTAGAAAATCCTGCTGATGTCTGGATCCAGTCAGTCATTAATCAGAGCTTTGCTTACCTTTCAACCCCGCAGTGACTCCTGTTGGATCACACTGAGTCACCATCACGTGTGTGTGTGTGTGTGTGTGTGTGTGTTACTGTGTGTGTGTGTGTGTGTGTGTGTGTGTTACTGTGTGTGTGTGTGTTACTGTGTGTGTGTGTGTGTGTGTGTGTGTGTGTTACTGTGTGTGTGTGTGTGTGTGTGTGTGCGTGTGTGTGTGTGTGTGTGTGTGTGTGTGTGTGTGTGTGTGTGTGTGTGTGTGTGTGTGTGTGCGTGCGTGCGTGTGTGTGTGTGTGTGTGTGTGTGTGTGTGTTCAGTTTCCATCACACACATTAGCTCCACAATAGAGGAGAGGCGTTAAACATTCATGAGGACACGTTGCATTAACTTTTCATGAGTTTCCTTTCAGTTTCTCCCATGAGACGATTTTTTCTCCTGCTGCCAGAAAAAAAGACAGAAAGTCCAGAAAAGAGAGAATCCAGGAGGAGACGGAGCTGCAGCTGTGCAGACGAACCAAACAGAACAGATTTATATTTAGAGCCAAACATCTGCTCGTCTTCTTTTTAGCTCCAGTCAATTATTTAGAGCTTTCTGAAGGGAAATCCTTCATTTAACTCAAACAAACATCATTTTCCTTGTATTTAAAAGCAGCTCTATCCTTATTTTAGTTGTTTTTAAGTGAATAAAAGTCACATTTCTGTCTATATGCTGCTTTGGACTGAGCTTGTCTTCACTAAGTTGTACAATTTAAAGGATTTATGTCCAATAATAACATCCTGATTTATTTAAAACATCTCATCAAGTAAAATGCTCTTGTTTAAAACACAAGCCTGCTTATATTTTTAAAGTGTGGCTTTAAATTTGATTTTTTTTGCAGTGTGGTCACTCAGAGCATTATGATAAACTCCTATTTATTTATCTCATATTATGTTGATTTGCTGTTGTTTTTTAATCAAATTGCTTTTATTTTTTCCTATCAAGTATTCAACAGAACAATTCTAAGAAAATATTGAAAATTCACACCATGAGAACTGCACAATACATGAATAAATAAACAAATAAATAAAATAGAAATAGAGGCCTTAATTACCAAGTAAATGTGCATGTTCGTGTGAAAAAAAGTATAGAAGTAGAAAAATAAATAGATATATTTTAAATGTATTTGACAAATCACATTTTCATTTCATTTCATAAATTTTTGGGGGCTTTGATTTATTTTTTTTAATTATCTATTTATCTATCTATTTATTATAATTATATTAATTCATTTATTTTTATATTTATTTTATTTATTATTTTATTTATTGTTAGAAATACATGTTATATAATATTTATTTTTCATTTATCCATTTATTATAATTTATACATTCATTCATTATTTTATTTAATATTAGAAATACATTTTATATCTTATTTATTTATTATAATTCCTTAATATTTATTTTAAGCATGAAACTCTTTTTCTGCATTCTGGGGATTTTTTTTTCTGCATCAGTTCATTTGTTTTCTGCCTCAATTTACACTGGAAATGTTTTTATTTACAAAAAATAACACGCAAAATTAAATTTTTTTACTTCATGTCCATATTTTTTTAAATATACTAAAGGCCACATTTCACTTTAATCTACATGAAATCTACTCTTGAACACAAACATGTACTATAAGAAAAGCCAGAAACTGGGAATAGTCACTTTTGAGGAGCCATTTTACCTAAAAATCTAACAATTATTCAGCTATCAGAGCGTTTCTGTAAACTGATTTAACTTTAAGCCGTCCAGATTGTTTTTAAAAAACAATAAAAGCGATCAGAGACAAATTTCTGGCTTCACTTCAGGCTCTCAGTGTGTTTGAACTGAAAACCTCCTGCAGCTGATTCTCAGAGCAGATTCATTCAAACAGAGAAGCTTCATTAAACCCGTTGCTGGTTTCAGCTACAAGTTAATCAACTTGTAGGCGATGTTCTCCAGCGCTGGTGGAACGTTCTCTGCTAGCCGGGAGGGAACTTTCTCTCTGCTCTGTGTTTAAGTCTGTAATTAGAGGCTGCTGTGAGCTGAGATTAAGAGAACAGAGTCACAAATCAAACTATTCCACCTCTTCAGGAGCCAAATGGTTCTATTTACTCTACATCTGTATTTATTTAAACGTCAGCAGAACACAGAGACGCCCAGCAGCACAAAAGAACCGAGTAAGAACAACAGAGCGGGATAATATCAGGTCAAACACAAAGCTGAGATAAAGCCAGACGCAGTAAGACGATCCTCACATTCTGGTGTTTGTGAGGAGCTGAAGGAGGTTACAGAGCTAAAGGTCGGCTGGTTTAGAACTGGTTTGCTGTGTTTACATCCAACACAGGAATCATCCACTTGTTGAGTCCATAAAATAAGTGAATGAAACACGCAAAACTATTTAGAGGAGTTTTATTTCCTGGGGAAATTCCATAATTACAAAGACTGACAACAGGGAGGCTGAAGCTGGGAGTGGCACAGCTGTTTAACTTCTTTATTTAGCCCGAGGATGTTTTATTAAAACAGTGTCTGATTTCAATCAGCTGAACTTTATTTAAACTTAAATGTCGCTCCATGTCTGTACAAGTCAAATGTGAATGAAATAAGTAATATAAAATAAGTAGCAAAACATAATTTAGGAAACTGATTTAATAATAATATGTAAGCTGAAGATTTCCAAATGCACTTATTATGTATTTATTAAAAAAATTAAATTCCAAAAATAAGAAAACAAAGAAAATAGCAGCATGTCCTGAAAAAAGCAAGATAGATCACACAGATACTAATGGATTACAAAGAAAAATATTTAAGAAAACATAATTTAGGAGAATTATGTTTTGATGTTTCTTTAACCTTTTAATCATTCCAAAAAAATCAAAACATTAAAAGTAAAGATAACTGATTTAGCTTTTTTTTTTTTAAATTTTCAACAACAAAATACTGAACAAAATATCAAAATTAACTGAGAAATATATGCATCAACATTATAAAACTATACAGACATTATAATTAATATAAAACACTGGTATAAAATGTGAACTCTTAAAGCAAGTATTTAAAAACAAACAATAAAAGATATTTAAGATATTTAATAGATTAACGTTGAAACTCCGGGATGTTTTTTGCTGTCCCACTCTCGTAACGACAGCTCTCTGATTGGCTGCAGTTGGACCAATCAGAGAGAAGAGCGGGAGGAAGCAAACATGGAGGAACCAAAACAGAGAAACTGCCGCTGAAGCTGCTGAACAGTCATTTATTTACCTATCTACGCTCTAAAACGTTGTAAATGTAATAATTTTTAGAAGCCGATTTTCTCTTTATGCGTTTTAAAAGCGTCTAGTGGAAGTAAAATGTCGCTAAATGTGTCGTGTACGCAGGTTTCTCAGAAAAGGACTCTGTCGAGCCTCCTCGGTGAGTTAACAGACAATTAAATAGCATCTAAATACAACCAGAAATTCAAATATTGGTCAAAAATGTCACTTGAATCTCAAAATTTTGTGTCATTGTGATTTTAACCGTGTTGTCAAAGTTATACTGACTGACTTTTGTAAAGCGGCAAAGCCTCAAATCCACCACTTCTGACTACTAGCATGTTTACCTTAAATTGACTATTTTTAAAATGGACTTTGGTGGGACCCTTCACAGAAAAATACTCATTTTTTCCAACAAAATAGCCTGCTAGTGACACATCAATCAGCTACAACATTTAAATCACTGACGTGAAGTGAACAACAGTGATTATCTGGTTCTAGCTTGTGTCAGAAGGTGGCTTTATCAGGCAGCAGGTGAACAGATTGTGCTGGAAGTAGAAAAAAATGTGAGAGGCTTTGATAGATGACTGGATCAGAGCTTCTCCAGGTGTTGTGGTTTGTTCTTGGTGTGCAGCAAGTGATCAAGGAAGCACACCAGTGAACCGGAGAGAGAGTAAAAGAAAGGCTGTGTTGGTAGAAGAATGTTAGAAAGCTCAGAACATCATAACCTGCTGTGTTTGGACACGTTTAGCTGCAGACACTCAGAGGTTTCATCCTGTTCATCCTACAAATCTCCTACAGTGGACACGAGAGCATCAGAAGTCGATCATGGCCTATGTTCAGTCAGTCAAACTAGACAGACGTCTTATATAATAGGATGTTTTTGTGTTTTCCCAGCTGGTCGTGTGGTGAAGAGGCCGAAGCAGGCAGATGTTCGGAGGCTGCAGGAGGCGGCGATCCAGCTGTTGGAGCAGCAGCAGAACCTCAGCAGTCTGTTCAGGGAGGTCGGGGTGAGTGAGGATGAGGAAACAGTCATTAGAACGAAATGAATTAAAAAGTAAATCATTGAGTTGGACTTCCAGGAAAATTTGCTTTTACTGATTCAACTTCTGCGTTACTTGATTTTCTTTGGTGGAAACTGTTCTGCACTCAATTGTGCCTCACAGGGAACCCATTAAACAACCAAAACACTGGTATTTTGGGTTTGTAATACTGTTAAAAAAGTTTTAAAAGCATCCTTCGGTGCTTCACCAGTTCCACTAACATGTTTTTAACCCTTAGATGCTCCACTGATTGGACTCTGCACTCTTTTGCATCTTGTGCTGATTTTGTGTCTTTATCTTGTAATTTTACTGTCTTTTTGTGTTTTTTTACATGTTTTTTCATATTTTTTTGCATGCTTTGTGTGGTGTTTGGATGATTTTTTGCATGTTTTTTGTGTTTTTGCATTTGTGTTTTTTGCATATTTTTTGCAGTTTTTTTTGTGTTTTTTGCATGTTTTTTGTGGTTTTGCATGTTTTTTGTGGTTTATGCATGCTTTTGTGGTGTTTTTTTTTGTGTATTTTTGTATTTTTTTTTAAAATGTTTTTTGCATTGAGAGGATAAAAACTTTTCATTACAAAGATATTGCCAGAAAAGACCTCACCAGGTCATTTCTGACCCACTTTTGCATCTAAAGCAGGGGTGTCAAACTCAGTTCCTGGAGGGCCACTATCCTGCATGTTTTACATGTTTCCCTCTTCCAACACACCTGATTCAAATGATCAGCTTATCATCAAGCTCAGCAGAAGCCTGATAACGAGCCTGATCATTTGCATCAGGTGTGTTGGAAGAAGGAAACATCTAAAACATGCAGGATAGTGGCCCTCCAGGAACGGAGTTTGACACCCCTGATCTAAAGGTTAATGTTGTGAACCGTTTTCAGAATCCAGATCCGTGGAACATCTTCAGCTCTCAGGATGGAGTCCAGAACCAGGGAACGTCTGAAGGCATCGTGTCCGACATCACAGGCTCTCTGCTGGGTGAGAGTTGGAGAAAAATCCTCACAAATGTTCTTTAAACTGTGCAGGTGTCAAAACTCCAGCAGATTTGAAGCTCCAGAGTGTGAAATTTGTATTTTTACTCTTCTCTGACATTTTTAAACAGATTTTCCCACCCAATACAGCAGAACAGACGGCTTATACAGACATTTAAGGGGTTTTGTTCTTCCGATCATTAAATCTCATGAGTGACAACACTGAAATGAGCAAGTTTAATTACTTTTAAACAACACAAACGAGACGCATAGCGTCCGTCCAGTGACTGCTGTGTGTGTCTGTGGACAGTGGGTGAACTGAGGCGTCAGGCTGAACATCTGGGAGTCTCGGTGACGGTTCTGTCGGTGAAGATGGTTCTGGAGAGGCTGAAGGAGATCACAGAGGAGAGGAAGGAGGACGAGAGGAGGGAGATGCTCACCGACTCTCAGAGGGTGAGAATCTGACAGGAGAACAATTTATGTTTGATTCATAATCCAGTACAAAGATTTAATCATAAACATGAAGAAAATGATGCTTTATTTTACAAATGGATGCAAATTTTTCTCATCTACATCTGCACAAGTTCCTTATATCAACATGTAGTGGGAATACTTCTTAACAACATTTTATAAAATCACCTGATCGTCTTCTTCTTCTTCTTTCTCCTCCTCTTCTTCCTCTTCCTTCCCTTTCTTCTTCTTCATCTTACTCTTCTCCTTCTCCTCCTTCTTCTTTCTCCTCTTCTTCTTCTCCTCTTCCTCATCCTTCTTCTTCATCTTACTCTTCTCCTCCTCCTCCTTTCTCCTCTTCTTCTCCTCCTCCTCATCCTTCTTCTTCCCTTTCCTCTTCTTTTCACATTGAAATCTGAGTCTGTTTGAGCAACAATAACTGAGGAACTATTAAAGATAAAAACCTGGAATCTTCTCTGTTATTTCTCATCATGTCACTGACTCAGAATCTGTAATACTGGACAAGTAGATCAATTTCTCTCTGATTAATAATGAGTTGAAATATCTAAAAAAAAATTGAGAAAGTCCCGTCTTTGAGTACATAAACAAAAAAACAAACAACAAAAAGCAGACGGAATGTAACTGAAATCAGTAGATGTTTGAATCCAAACACAAGCTTGTACTGACTGTGTGTTTATGTTTCATGTTGTAAACCTGAAATGCATTAGATGCTATAAATGAACTTAGAATTAAACAGATGTGGTAACAGGGTATCTGCAGGTCCTGAGGAATCTTAAATTTATCGTCTAAAAGTCAAATATTTTCTCTTCCTCCGGTACTTCCTGTTCAAAACTCAAAAACGTGTAATTTACAGTCATATATAACAAAAATCTTTATGTCTTAAAGCTAAAACAACAAAATTTTTAGCATATTTGTTTGGAAAATAGTTAAAAAAATGATCAGAATTGTTTTTGTGACTACAGGAGTGAATCATTTTTAATTAGTGAATCCATCCTTCTTTTTCTGCCAGTTTTTGGGTTCATATTGCATTAGTTTCTATAATTCTATACAGAAGGAATGTGATCTAATATCAGTGTATTAGTTCTGACGGTGTTTTAACATTAAAACCAGCTGCTGCCTCACATCTGTACGGCACACGTGTCGGCAGATTCTTTGGTTTTAGTCGAGTCATGTCAGGTCACATCATTTCTACGCCAGACGTCCAGGAGGAGGCAGATGTTTCTGGTTTTTGAAGACGTTTCGCCTCTTTGGATGCAGAGTTTTGGAGCTGCATCAGTGGAGATGTAGAGATTTGATGTGTTAGTGCAGGATGCGTTTACAGACCTGATGCTGAATCTGAAATGCCCGTTGTGTCGTCTGCAGGTCCAGCTGTTTGTCCTGCTGAAGTCCACCAGAGAGCTTCTGTCACAAGGAGTCTTCTGCTCCAAACTGCTGTGGCAGGAGTACAGCAGAGATCAGGTGTGTTTCCGAACAAACACGCTTACATCTTAGTTTTTAGTTTCTTCACACCTGAGATGGAAGCAGAGAAATTCTGAAGAACCAGCTTTACAGGAGTCCAAAACCATTAATTCACTTCTTGTTGCACAAGTTGTCAAGACCATGAAGCTACTTTAACGTACATCTGTTCAGAATATCTGTAAATGATGAGTTAACATCAAAACACAACTAAAGAAGGAAGTTTTCTCATAATTTGCTGCATTTTTTTTACTCAGATGAAACGACTAAAAGTACGAAAGACTCATAATTTATGCACTATTTTTGCTTTTACATGCTAGAAAAATCTGAAAATGTTAAAATTTGGACCTTTTTTTAAAAAGATGTTTGCACTCCACGCCTTTTATATCCAATAAATAAATAAACTAGATCTTAGAAAATCCTAAATTGATTGAATTCAAGTTAGAAGATATTAAGTCTTAAATTTTTAACAGCTCATAGTTAAATATCTTCACTTTCTTTCAATTTTTCTTGTCCAAAACTCAAATATCGTTTACTGTCTTATTTAATAAGAATCTAGACATTTTGAAGCTCAAACCTACTTTTTAAAAACACATTTGTTTGAAAAATGGCTTAAAATCTAAATTGTCGTTGGAAAATTCATTAAAATAACTGAAGAAAATCACTAATTAGTTAATCCATCAGCTGGCTTTTTACTTCCATATCACACTAATTTATGTAATTGAATCTTTAGTAATTATTGTTTTCTGCAGCTGGACAGGTGATATAAAACACTTGCAGTTTATTTTAGCTCTGCTGGTCATTAAAAATAAAGGAACATGTTTTTTTTTCTGTCAGAGTCCACCCAGACTGGAGGTCCTTTATCATCTCCACTTTTACAACATCCTCGCTCTGAAGTACATCATAGAGAGGTAAGAAATGATCTTTACTGGGGGTCAAGTTGTTTTCCTCCACACTGGTTGCTGTGGACTCTGAATCAGTGACGCGGTGAGAAAAAACTGACAAAATTTCAGGTTTTTATCTTTGATAGTTTCTGAGATATTGTTGTTCAAACTGACTCAGATTTAAAAGTGAAGAAAAACCTGCTAAAAGTGGGTCGATCTCTGAAAGAAAACCATTTTGAAAAGTCATAGTTTATGATAAAAGCTAAATTAAGTGAGTCAGGGAAGGTGGAGCAGAAGGAAGCTGATGATTTGAGATGAAATAAGCCCTAAAAGCTTTAGAGAAAGGCAGCTGAACCAGAACCAGAAGTCTGTTTTCCTTCTCCTGAAGCCGTTCTGATCTGTGAGGTGACATCAGGACTCTCTGACCTCCTTCTTGTTTCCTGTCAGCGATGAAGGTGTGAAGTTGTGGTTGGTTCCTCAGCTGAAGGCTCTGTGTGGCTGGACGCCTCCACAGGAAGAAGAAGAGACCAAACTAGTTCAGCAGAAAGTCCTGTCAGGTGAGAAAACACTCGTTTTATTAAAGTGGTTAAAGCTGCTTTAGACCGTGACGATGTTTGATCTTCATTCTGCAGCTTTTCCTCTTATTTATCTGGGTCACTGCCATGAAAATAAATCACATTCTACCACCAAACTCCTCAGAACCAGCTGATTTTTAAATAAATCTGCAATAACTTTAGTATATTTTAATGAATGTTTTCACAGCTCAGTGTCTGTTTCAGCCCTGAATATTCCATATCTGCTTTACCTGTTTAATTATGAAGTTATAATGCTCATAAAATGCTGAAAAAAGTAAAGCAAGTTAAGAAACAGTTGATAGAGTGTCGTGTTTAAAATTTTGGCCCGCTCCTTTGTGTTTCAAGAGGAAGTGTAAATAAGTAGAAGTCACATAAAGTATGAAAAATAGAAATACTCAGTGCAGAAACACAGTGTCTGGTGTATTGAACAAGATGTCCAAAATTCCTCCAAAAAAATTGTTCAAAATGACATGAATGTCGTCCAAAATTACTCGCATTCATCAGAAATTACTAGAAATTTAACCAAGATGACTTCAAATTTGAAAAAAAATGACTCAAAAATATTTTTTTAGGTAAAAGTGAGACCTCTCATTTACTTACTCTGACCAACCATCTGTCACACGTTACTCAAAAATGGTTGAAAATGACAAAAGAAAAGTCCAGAATTACTCCAAAAATTGGTCAAAATGGCATGAATGTTGTCCACAATCACAAAGAAATGATCCAAAATGACTCAGATTTGTCAGAAATTAACAGAAATGTGTCCAAGAGGATTTCAGATTTGACAGAACTCACTTAGAAGTCTGTCCTAAATTACTCTAAATGTGTTTTTAGGTAAAGAGAGAGACCTTTAATTTGCTTTACCTCGTTTTAAACAGCCAGCTGTCACACAGAACTCGAAAAATGTTGAATAGAAGTAAAAAAAAAAGTCAAATTAGCATAATAGTTGTCCAAAATTACTCAACAACAGCAACAATTTATGAAAGAAAATAGAAAATAATAAGCAGAATATAATTTAGTGTTTTTTTTTCTAATCTCTTGTATCTCTGCTTGTTTTATAAATGAATAAGTGATGTCAGATAATAAAGGGGAGTGCAGATTTTTACATGTTTTAGTCCCAGTCGGTGCAGTTTTCTTTATATAATTTAATCAGCGTTTTTAATTCCTCTCGGTGTAATTCCTGCACATGTTTTCAGACTGCATTAACGTTTCCATGCTCTCCGTGCTGAGCCTGGTTACAACAGAAGCTTCTCTGCTTTCCAGCGCTGCTCGGCGTCTTGGTCGGATCGGGATTTGAGCGGAGCGACGATCCGACGGCTGCGGATCGAAGGATCTCACCGATCTGCCGCTCGGTGCTCGACGACGTGCTCTTCTGTGAGTCTCTGCTTCCGCCGTCCTGCATGGATGAAATATTTACTCAGACTCACACCTCTGCACCCTGGAAGCTGCTTCCTGCTGCTCTGACTTTCCTTTTTCAACCTGCTGTTTAACATTTCATAGTTTTTCTGTTCTTCAGGGCTTCTGGATGCCGTGGACACGAAGTCGGCTGGAGCTGGAGCTGAGCTCTGGTTTGTGTTTTATTATTATTCTCAGTGTATTCAGACAGTCCTGATGAGAAGTTGGTCCCACTATAAATTGAACTGTAAGCTCTATTTTTCTCTATTTAGTAATCAGATGCACCAAAAGACAACCCTGGCCCTCAGTGTCAGCTACACATTTAGTCACAATTGAGCCATAACCTCTCTGACTTCACTATAAACGGTAAATATATCGCCTTAGAAAGGTGTTGCTTATTAGAATGCAATATTTTAGATTTAGCAGCAGCCTCAAAATGTTGTGGCTTGGACTCATCAGCTTTATTTGCTGCCATAGCAATATCTAAAATACTAAAAAAATAAATAAATGGCTACCTTGACAGCTAAAGTTACAGGAAAAAAGGCTCCTCTGCAGCACCGCCTAAATGTCAAATGATACAAAACTGTATCATGTTACAGTCATTTCCTTATTTTTAAGTTGACAAGTAGAGTATTTACTCTTATAAACGTTCGACAAAAAACACTTTAGAAAGATGGTATTGAAATTATACGCCCCAAAGAAGAAACTTGTTGCTACAAAAGTGAACACACCTGAGCTCATGTCAACAAATGTGAGTGTGATTTTTTTCAGTTAGCCTAAACGCATGAAAGTGTTTAAAAAATGAGGTTTGAGCAGCCAGCCAGGACTACCACAGTGAAGAACAGAGATGGAAGTGTGAGGAAAAAATGTGTCTGAGAGGAGATGTGTATGGAATATTTGAGGATGAACCAAAATACTGGCTCACAAGATGACTCCCATTCTGCAGAGACTGAAGAAGCAGAATGGTCTGAAGGGGGGTGGCAAACATGCGACCAAATTTGTAAAGTGTAAAATGCAAATTTTAAATGAGTAAAACTATGAATTTAAAATAATTTCTAGACCATGACAAGTAGTTTTGATCATACAGTAAAATACTAGAGTGTTCTTTTGTAATTTTGTGTCTCATTTTTGTCATGTTTTGTCTGGTTTTTGCAGTTTTTTTAGTCTGACTTTTGTCGTTTGCCTCATGCTTTTGTGGTTTTGTTTCTCATTTTTGTCATTTTCTGTTTCCTCTTTGTCTTTTTGTCTTGTTTTTGTCAGTTTGTGTTTTACTTTATTCATTGTTTTGTGTATCTTTTGTATCATTTTGTGATTTTTTTTTGTCTCACTTGTGTTTTTTGTCTTATTTCTGTTATCGTGTGTCTCGTTTTTGTAATATTTTGTCTCGTTTTTGTCTTTTTTTGTCTGATTTTTGTCGTTTTGATCGTTAAGTAAAATGCTAAGCTGTTCAGTTCCAGGTGACTGAATGTTGTTCCTCTGTAGACACTCTGTGATCTGTGGGTTTTAATGTGTAAATGATAAACTCAGGCTGAATATTGTTGAAATTTCACTTATTTTTCTTAAGAAATTTCAGATTGTTCGTATTATTTTGTAAAAAGATAATTCCTTAAATGTGAACATTTTCAAAATGAACTTTTTTGCACTAAAACAAAGGAAACCTGTGGAGTTTATCGGTTATTAAGCTGTGATTTTACAGGTTACTTCAGATCAAATTGGGCTGAATGTGGAACTAACCTGAACTAAGACGAGTTTGACACACCCTGATCTAAAATATAAAATCATAAATCTGTTTCTCAAGAAGAAAAAAAAAGTGGGAGCTGTGACCTGGACAAGTTTTTGCCATCCATTAGAACATGTTTGATGGATTTTAAAGATAAAGGAACTCAGTTTGTTGGTCGATCCTGGAGAACATCATCCACACATCATCCGTACTTTTTAGCTGTTAAGTTGCTTCTGTGTGTTTTTTTTTGTGGCCTGAACCATTAAAACCTTCCCTCCTGCTGTGATGGATGAGTCAGACGAACCTCTAAGACGTTTTTTTTTCTTTTCTCTACCTGTCTGGCAGCTTCACCACGTTTTCTCTCTGAGCACTTTAATCCAGCTGGACTCCGGCTGACTGAATGATTTTTTTTTTTCTGTTCTGTAAACTCCTAAAATTCCTGACGCTTGTCTGGTCCTGAAAAGGTTGAAGCGGTGCACCTGGCGCCTCCGATCGCAGCGTGTTCGCTTGAATCGGCGCCACCGTCTGCATCCTTCACAGCTCTGAGTCACAGCCTGCAGCAGAAAACTGCTCGTTTAGAGCTGGAGTCGGTCCAGGAGAGCAGAAAAGCTGCCGTCTCTCAGCCTCAGAGGCGTGATTTAAGAAGCTTCCAGTGCTGCTGTGTTCTCAAGTATCCCTTTAGAACTGACGAGATGTTTAATAGATGTCTCTGTTTTCACTCTTCTGCCCCGTTGTCTTTGCAGGATTCAGATATTCGATGCTTCCCTGTGTGGAGTTTCAGCCTCAGCAGAAGCCCTCCAGCGTTTCTTCACTCACTCCCTCACCCAGACTCTCACCTACAAGCCTCGACTAACGGGTAAAACTCCAATTACAGGCCACATTTCATCACTTTTAACCTGGAAGCCTCTAGAATCGTGTCCAGAAGATGATCCTGGTATCAAATGTAGGTTAAAGTAGACCAACCACCTGTCAATACGCTGATATGAGCTGTGAAAGTTTACCCAGGATGCACTTATTAAAAATGAATTATCAGAAAACAGAAAAACATCCGGGATACCAATGGTTCACACTATCATACATCCCATAATACTAATGCTCAAAGTTGATAATGGAGAACAAATTGTCCTAAATTATTTTAAATGTGTCCAAAATGACTAAAAGATTGTTCAGGATGGCACAGAAAATGTCCAAAATGACTCAAAATTATCCAAAATGTTTCAGAATTTGCCAAACTGACAAACTCCAGTCCACAGTGACTCAAAATTCACCCCAAAAATCACCAAAACGCCTTAAAAATTTGTCCAGAATTATTCTAAAATTGTCTAAAATTACTTTAAATTGTTCAAAATGATTTCAAAACTTGTTCAGGATGATTCGAAATGTCAACAAAAATGTGCTGGAACTGACTCACACATTGTTCAGAATGACATGAAAATAGTTTTGTTAAAGAAAAAATGTTTTCTCTTCAGCAGTTCAGTTTAGATTTAGTGTTTAGATTGTGACGCCTGATGGATTTAAACTGATCTGGTGTCAGTGTTTAGCAGAACTCACATGTGTTTTTGTTCAAAATGAAATGACATGAAAGTCGACTGAAATAGCACAAAAATCGGCCCAGATTTTTCAATATTTGTCAAAAATGGCTCAAAAAATGGTTCAAAATGACACTAAATTGTCTCAAAATTCTTAAAATGTGTCCAAAAAATGACAAAAAAAACTTCCAAAATGAGTCAATGTTTCCCTAAATTATTAAAAAAAATGGTCAGTAGTACCTAAATTATTTTCAAAATGATCAAAACTGGATTGTCCTCAGACTTTCAAACCTGGATGGATTTAAACTGATCTGGTGTCAGTTTACCAGAACTCGGATGTGTTTCTCCTCCTAAATGTCATGGTTCTATCTGTTGGACTGATGAAGTTCTGAGGCTCAGAAATGATGGAAAAAGTCCATTAAAAAGTGATAAATCTGGAGCCTCGTCTATGGAAACATTCTGAAGGTAGAACTCTTAATAATAATTAGTTTAAATTCTCCTCAGTGTCGGACGCCGTCTCTCAGCAGAACCAGTGGATTTTCTCCAAAGCCGACCGTCTGCTGACGTCTCTGTACAGAAAGGTAGAAGTCTGGTTTGTTCTCACACATTATAATTAAATGTATGTGTGGCTCTATATATATAAATCTGTGCATTAACTGGTGTCCTCGGCTCTCAGTCTGTCGCTCTGCTCTGGATTTCTCGACCATCTGTGAGTTTCTGACTAACAGACGACCGTTAAACTCTCTGCTGCCTTTAGAACATCAGAACTACATGAAACTACATGATTCCTGTTTTTAACCTTTGTGCTGCTGGTTTTGGTCTGATTTTATATTTAAAAATACGTTGCATTTGTACAATAATGTAGTTGTTAATTTTGGTTTGTGTAAACAAACTGTTCACACATTAGTGGATGCAGCGAGAGGTTCAGGGTAGATCAATCAACATCGTATTGATTTATTGATTTGTTTTCTTCACATGAACACTTTGGGTTTTAGAGTCACTGAGTTGAAAGAACCTAGTTTTACAAATCTGAGTTTGTCGTGTTTGTCTGTTGTTGAATTTGTCTGTTGTTGAATTTGTGTGTTGTTGTGTTTGTGTGTTGTTGAATTTGTGTGTTGTTGTGTTTCTGTGTTGCTGTGTTATTATGTTGTTGTGTTGTCATTGTGTTTGTGTGTTGTTATTGTGTTTCTGTGTTGTGTTGTTGTGTTTGTGTATTTTTGTGTTGTGTTTGTGTGTCATTGTGTTTGTGTGTTATGTTGTCATTGTGTTATTGTGTCATTGTGTTTATATGTTGTTGTGTTATTGTGCTGTCATTGTATTTGTGAATTGTTTTGTTGTTTGTGGTGTTTTGTTGTGTTGTTGTTGTGTTGTTGTGCTGTCATTGTTTGTGTGTTGTTGTTTTGTTGTGTTTTTGTGTTGTTGTGATTGTGTTGTTGTGTTGTTTTATTGTGTTGTTGTGTTGTGCTGTCATTGTATTTGTGTGTTGTTGCTTTGTTGTGTTATTTTGTCATTGTGTTGTTGTCATTGTGTTGCTGTTGTGTTGTGCTGTCATTGTATTTGTGTTGTGTTGTTGTGTTGTTGTTGTTTTATTGTGTTGTTGTGCTGTCATTGTATTTGTGTATTGTTGTGTTGTTGTGTTGTTGTGCTGTCATTGTATTTGTGTTTTGTTGTGTTGTTGTCATTGTGTTGTTGTGCTGTCATTGTATTTGTGTTTTGTTTTGTTGTGTCATTGTGTTGTTGTGCTGTCATTGTATTTGTGTTGTATTGTTGTGTTGTTGTTGTGTTATTGTGTTGTTGTGCTGTCATTGTATTTGTGTATTTGTGTTGTGTTGTTGTGCTGTCATTGTATTTGTGTATTGTTGTGTTGTTGTGTTGTTGTGCTGTCATTGTATTTGTGTTTTGTTGTGTTGTTGTGTTGTGCTGTCATTGTATTTGTGTGTTGTTGCTTTGTTGTGTTATTGTGTCATTGTGTTGTTGTCATTGTGTTGCTGTTGTGTTGTGCTGTCATTGTATTTGTGTATTGTTGTTTTGTGTTGTTGTTGTGCTGTCATTGTATTTGTGTATTGTTGTGTTGTTGTGTTGTTGTGCTGTCATTGTATTTGTGTTTTGTTGTGTTGTTGTCATTGTGTTGTTGTGCTGTCATTGTATTTGTGTTTTGTTTTGTTGTGTCATTGTGTTGTTGTGCTGTCATTGTATTTGTGTTGTATTGTTGTGTTGTTGTTGTGTTATTGTGTTGTTGTGCTGTCATTGTATTTGTGTATTTGTGTTGTGTTGTTGTGTTGTTGTGCTGTCATTGTATTTGTGTATTGTTGTGTTGTTGTGTTGTTGTGCTGTCATTGTATTTGTGTTTTGTTGTGTTGTTGTCATTGTGGTGTTGTGCTGTCATTGTATTTGTGTATTGTTTTGTTGTTTTATTGTGTTGTTGTGCTGTCATTGTATTTGTGTTGTGTTGTTGTGTTGTTGTTGTTTTATTGTGTTGTTGTGCTGTCATTGTATTTGTGTATTGTTGTGGTGTTGTGCTGTCATTGTATTTGTGTATTGTTGTTTTGTTGTGTTGTCGTTGTGTTGTTTTGTTGTTGTGGTGTCATTGTATTTGTGTTTTGTTGTGTTGTCATTGTGTTGTTGTGCTGTCATTGTATTTGTGTATTGTTGTTTTGTTGTGTTGTTGTGTCATTGTGGTGTTGTGCTGTCATTGTATTTGTGTTGTATTGTTGTGTTGTTGTTGTGTTATTGTGTTGTTGTGCTGTCATTGTATTTGTGTATTGTTGTGTTGTTGTGTTGTTGTGTCATTGTGTTGTTGTGCTGTCATTGTATTTGTGTATTGTTGTTTTGTTGTGTTGTTGTGTCATTGTGGTGTTGTGCTGTCATTGTATTTGTGTATTGTTGTTTTGTTGTGTTGTTGTGTCATTGTGTTGTTGTGCTGTCATTGTATTTGTGTATTGTTGTGTTGTTGTGTTGTTGTGCTGTCATTGTATTTGTGTTGTATTGTTGTGTTGTTGTTGTGTTATTGTGTTGTTGTGCTGTCATTGTATTTGTATATTGTTGTGTTGTTGTGTTGTTGTGCTGTCATTGTATTTGTGTTTTGTTGTGTTGTTGTCATTGTGTTGTTGTGCTGTCATTGTATTTGTGTATTGTTTTGTTGTGTCATTGTGTTGTTGTGCTGTCATTGTATTTGTGTTGTATTGTGTTGTTGTGTTATTGTGTTGTTGTGCTGTCATTGTATTTGTGTTTTGTTGTGTTGTCATTGTGTTGTTGTGCTGTCATTGTATTTGTGTATTGTTGTTTTGTTGTGTTGTTGTGTTGTCATTGTGTTGTTGTGCTGTCATTGTATTTGTGTATTGTTGTTTTGTTGTGTTGTTGTGTCATTGTGTTGTTGTGCTGTCATTGTATTTGTGTATTGTTGTTTTGTTGTGTTGTGTCATTGTGTTGTTGTGCTGTCATTGTATTTGTGTATTGTTGTTTTGTTGTGTTGTTGTGTTGTTGTTGTGTTATTGTGTTGTTGTGCTGTCATTGTATTTGTGTATTGTTGTGTTGTTGTGGTGTTGTGCTGTCATTGTATTTGTGTTGTATTGTTGTGTTGTTGTTGTGTTATTGTGTTGTTGTGCTGTCATTGTATTTGTATATTGTTGTGTTGTTGTGTTGTTGTGCTGTCATTGTATTTGTGTTTTGTTGTGTTGTTGTCATTGTGTTGTTGTGCTGTCATTGTATTTGTGTATTGTTTTGTTGTGTCATTGTGTTGTTGTGCTGTCATTGTATTTGTGTTGTATTGTGTTGTTGTGTTTTTGTGTTGTTGTGCTGTCATTGTATTTGTTTTGTTGTGTTGTCATTGTGTTGTTGTGCTGTCATTGTATTTGTGTATTGTTGTTTTGTTGTGTTGTTGTGTTGTCATTGTGTTGTTGTGCTGTCATTGTATTTGTGTATTGTTGTGTTGTTGTGTCATTGTGTTTTTGTGCTGTCATTGTATTTGTGTATTGTTGTTTTGTTGTGTTGTGTCATTGTGTTGTTGTGCTGTCATTGTATTTGTGTATTGTTGTTTTGTTGTGTTGTTGTGTTTGTGTGTTGTTGTCATTGTGTTGTTGTGCTGTCATTGTGTTATTGTGTTGTCATTGTGTTGTTGTGCTGTCATTGTGTTATTGTGTATTGTTGTTTTGTTGTGTTTGTGTACCAGCTGGCTGTGATGTTCGGCGTGGAGCAGCTCCTCAATCAGCTGCAGCAGGTTTTAGAAACTCATGAGGTCAACTGGAAGCTGGTGCTGAGCTTCGTGTCCACGCTGCTGGTTTATTCCCAGTCCGCCCAGTCCAGCCTCAGAGGTAAACACTGGATCTGACTCTTTTAACCAGAACCAAGACACATGAAAACATCCTGTCCTGTTTCAGCCTCTTCACACCGACTCTCTGTGTGTTTTAGGACAGATTTTAACACTTTTAAGCTGAGTCACTGATGTCTTTGTTAAAACATACTTTTATCAGACAGCGTCTCCTGTGCTCTTTTTCTAAAAACTTCTATTACCTTTAAACTGTCTTTATTTCTTTCAGTAATATTTTTTTGCCTTCTAATATTGTGTTTGTGTTAGAAGACAGTAAAAGACTGTAGAAGGAGAGGAAACTCAGAAACGTCTTTTTTTTTTTTTTGCAGTAAGACACAGTTGGAATGTCAGAAACCCTAAAAAAGACAAAACAAAAGTTGAATTTTTTTTATTTATTTTTCTTTTTGCCAAACTTTAAAAGCCTAGAATCAACATGTGCAACATTTAAAGTGTCCACAGATGTTACCGACACCAGGAAAAAAAGCAAACAGACTTATATTTGGTGATTTTAGGGATTTAATTTTTTTCCATAGTTGCCTTTTACTTCCTCTGTGTGAACACTGCCACCAGTTCAGCTGAAAAAGTCCCTGGTTTTTTGTCTCATGGCTGTTGGTTGCAGCTGTAAAGTAAATGGCCTCTCAGTTGTGGCAAACAGTCCAGAATTTTAATTTTTTGTACAGAATTTAGTTGGAGCAAGTGATTTATTTTTGAACAATTTTTAAATGAGACAAGTTGGATCAAATGGTTTATTTTTAATTTTTAAAAAAATGAGATGTAGAATTTTTGGTGTTTTACAGAATCTAGTTGAAAGGAAACTGTTTATTTTTTCAACAAAAAAAAATTAAATGAAACTTTTTTTGGTTTTTACGGAATTTAGTTCCAGCAAACTGTTAATTTTTGGCGAGCTTTTAAATGAGACATGTTGATTTTTTTTTTTTTAAATTGAATCTAGAAGAAGCAAATGGTTTATTTTTGAATATTTTTTCGTTTTTTGAACAATGTATTTAGAGCAAACTGTTAATTTTTGGTAATTTTTTTCAATGAGACTCATTAAATTTTTAGTTTTTTGTAGATTCTACTTGGAGCAAACTGTTTATATTTCGAGAATTTTGAAGTCGGACATGTAGTTTTGTTTTGTTTATTTATTTTAATTTTTTAAAAACTTAATCTAATTTGAACAAGTGGTTTATTTTCGATTTTTTTTTTTTTTAAATGAGGTGTAATTTTTTTGTGTTTTGCAGAATCTAGCTGAAAGGCAACTGTTTATTTTTCAAGAATTTTAAATGAGACAAGTAGATTTTTTTTTTTTTTTTACAAAATTTTTTTCAAGCAAACTGTTAATTTTTGGCTAATTCTTAAATGAGACATGTAGAATTTTTTGTTTTTTATCGAATCTAGTTAGAGCAAACGGTTTATTTTTGGCGAATTTTTAAATGAGACTCATAAAATTTTTAGTTTTTTTGCAGATCGTAGTTAGAGCAAACTGTTAATTTTTGGTGATTTTTATTTTTTTTTTAATGAGACTCATAAAATTTTTAGTTTTTTGCAGATTCTAGTTTGAGCAAACTGTTTATATTTCAAGAATTTTGAAATCGGACATGTAGTTTTGTTTTGTTTATTTTAATTTTTTTGAAACTGAATCTAATTTGAACAAGTGTTTTTTTTTTTTAAATGAGATGTAAATGTTTTGTGTTTTGCAGAATCTAGCTGAAAGGCAACTGTTTATTTTTCAAGAAATTTTTATTGAGACAAGTGTATATATATATATATATATATATATATATATATATATATATATATATTTTTTTTTTTTACAGAATTTGGTTCAAGCAAACTGTTAATTTTTGGCTAATTCTTAAATGAGACGTAGAATTTTTTATTTTTTATCGAATCTAGTTGGTGCAAATGGTTGATTTTTCAATATTTTTTTATTAGACATAGAATTTTTTTGTTTAATACAGAATCTAGTTTGAGCAAACAGTTTATTTTTGGCAAATTTTTTAATGAGACGTCAAATTTTTCCTTTTTTAAAGAATCTAGTTGGAGCAAATGGTTGATTTTTGAAGAACTTTTAAATGAGACATGTAGAATCAAGATATTTTTATGAAATGTCATGATTTTAAGCTTCAATTTTGTCATTTTCCAACAAAACTGGTAAATTCTGATGATTTTATGCATTTTCTGTTGTATTTATTAATAGTATTATGGATTTTTCTGTATCTTTTCATGCTACACATTCTGTCGACTGTATATTTTGCACGATTGCACAATATTTTTAGAGTCTTCAGTATCTTTCAGTGCTTCTGTGAGTAGTTTTTGTGACAGAAATGTTTTATGTTTAGTGTTAGATGTAAATTTTTGACAGTTTCTTGCAAATAATCATTAAATATCCATCTATCTTTCATGCAGATGCTTCACCTGATTTTTCATTCAAAACTAGCAGAATAATCTTAGAATTAGCTCCAGTTTCTGCACTGGTAGACTGATTTATTCGGGGTCTTTTTGTTCTGGTTTTCTGTCAGATCTGCTGTCCAGGCTGCTGAACTCTGCATTCGAAGGCTACGACCTGGAAAACATGATCACGGCCTTCCTGTTGGCTCGACAGGCTTCACTGGAGGGACCCGGCGTCTTCTCCTCTTACAGCGACTGGTTCAAGGTCTCCTGTCGGCTTTTGCTTTTAACTGTAGCGTCTCTGTTATTTCACGTGTTTCTCCTAATCTCAGTTTCTCGTTTGGGCCTCTCAGATGTCGTTCGGTGGCGGCAGCGGCTTCCACGCCAACAGTAAGAAGTCTCTGGTGTTCCTGCTGAAGTTCCTGTCAGACCTGGTGCCCTTTGAGCCTCCACAGTACCTCAAGGTGAATTCCACAGCGCTCCGAGATGGTAAAGTAGAAAATCTAAGCAGCTGAAAGTGACTCTGCTGCGGGAGGAATGTGAGAGACGTCGACAGATCACAGCTACATGATGATCAGGAACCAGAACGGCAGCAGATTTACGTTATTTTCAGTGACGAAAACTCTGTGGATTCTGACAGCTGAGTGTGATTCTCGCCTGGCAGGTTCACATCCTTCATCCTCCGTTCGTTCCTGTGAAACATCGCAGCCTCCTCATGGAGTACGTCTCTCTGGCCAAGACCAGGCTGGCTGACCTCAAGGTGAGAAACGCAGCCACGGGAAGGAATTATTTAATCCTAGTTTGTCATGATTATTAAATTATATTTTTTTAAAAATCTGCTAAAAAATATGTGAAAAGCGATGGAATACTGTAATACGGAAAAGCTGTTAAAAAAAAAAAGGAAATATTGGTAAAATAGTGACATTTTTATCTGATTTAAACAGTTTAACAGTGTAACTTTACAGTCACATATTGTAAAAGCATGTAACTTAGTTTTAATTTTGCATTTTTCTAATTATTATCTGAAATTGTTAACTTTGCATCTGTTCTGCGTCTTTTATTGCTTTGCTTTCATTAGTTATTATCTGTATTTTTTTCATTTTACGTAATTTTTCTTCAGTAGATGAATAAAAATGCTGTTTTTGCTCATTTAAATACAGTAGAAAATAGTGTCATTTTACAGTTAGACGATGTAAAAGGAAAAAAATAACTGTTCTTAAAAATAAACTTTTTTTAATGTGGATATCATTTACAGTTTTTAAAATTTATTTATTGCTTATTTATATAATTCAAATTATAAATTATTTTATTTCAAATAATGGCAAATATCTGAAATAATTATTGTTTTTGCTGATTTAAATAGGCTAAAAAATGATTTTATGGTCCAAAATGGTAAAAAATGAATATTTTTAACTTTATTTCTTTACAGACAACATGTTATTTTTTTAAGTTTTCATTCCTTATATGTACATCTTCTTTTTTAAAATAACAGCAAACGTTTGCAAAAATAATAGTACTTTTTGGAGTTTTTTCCTGTTATATTTCTCATTTCATTTTCATTTTATTAATTTCAGGCTCACGGCCATTTTTGGTTTGGAGCACAAACATTTACACAACAAAACAAAACATGGCAAAGTATATTACTTTAACAGAGGTAGGACATTTTTCAAAAAGGCACCGAGCCTACAGATAATATTTGTATTTTTGTTCTCCATTAAATATATAAATTTAACCATAGAAGGATGCCTTACATAAAAATTAGGTAGGTATTGTGTCCTGTAACGTACAACATCAGGGTTCTTTGTCCACAAACTGCATATACATTTTCACCGTTTTCTTTGATTTCATTTATCATCTGTAATTAAAGAAAACAGTCAAAATCCTTCAAATAACAGCAAATATCTGTAAAATAAATTTTTTTCTTGGTCTTTAAAATTAGTAATAAATAATTTTACAGTCTAATGATGCAAAAAGGAAAAAAATCATATTCAGAAAAAACACAGAATTTTCAACTTTGGCCTGAATTCTTTTTCAGTGATTTATTCATTTTTTGCTAGTTATCTGTAATTTAACAAAGGAGAGAAAATCTGTAAAATATAATTAAATAGTAAAAAAACAAGATTTTTTTTTCCAGTTTAGTGTTTGTTAATGTGAATTACTGAACTAGTGTGTTGTGATGCTGTGTGTCTGCAGGAGTCAGTGGAGGACATGGGTTTATACGAGGATGTTTCTGGTGCTTCTCTGCAGGTAACAGTGACACACAGTGGCTGGTTTGGATATTGTTTTATTTTATTTTATTTTAGAAATATATTTTGGATGAATTCCTTATTTTTTCAGACCTGACAATTTCATAAGAAAGTCTTAGAGATGTCATGTTAATCGTTGAATATCTCCAGAAATAAAACCCTCACAACTGTGATGTTTGATGCGGACGCAGATAGAGTAGTTTGCAGTAGATTTAAAGCTAAGTTTTAGTCACTGGCCCCTAAAAATAGGTGGAAAGCTTTCAACCAGGGGTTCTGTAGGAACTTCAGGCTGAAATAGCGCAGTTAGACTGAAGTTCTAAAGGTCCTGGTTCGATCCCGGGTTTCGGCAGATCAGTGTGACTTTTGCACTTTCCCCACAGTTGGATCAATAAAAGCTGATCTTATCTTAGAACCTCCCTGTAAAGGTATTTATATGCATGGATCCATATTTCCTACTGGAGAAACAGACTTTGGTCGACATTTCACCAACTTCTGAGGCTCTAGTGAATCAAAAATGACTTAAATGTGTCTACAATTGACTGGAAATCGTCCAAAATGACTTAAAATTGTCCAAAAATGACTCCAAATTCTCCAAAAACTATCCAGAAATTACTTACAATTGTCCGGATTAGCAGTGATGAATAATTTTTGGCACTTGAACATTGAAAAATGGCCAAAATTTTCCAAAAAGGTTGGTATCGTGTCTCCGCAAAAGTCCTGTAAAGGTATTTATATGCATGGATCCATATTTCCTACTGGAGAAACAGACTTTGGTCGACATTTCACCAACTTCTGAGGCTCTAGTGAATCAAAAATGACTTAAATGTGTCTACAATTGACTGGAAATCGTCCAAAATGACTTAAAATTGTCCAAAAATGACTCTTAAATTCTCTAAAAACTATCCAGAAATTATTTACAATTGTCCAGATTAGCAGTGATGAATAATTTTTGGCACTTGAACATTGAAAAATGGCCAAAATTTTCCAAAAAGGTTGGTATCATGTCTCCACAAAAGTCCTGTAAGTGTATATATATGGACAGATCCATATTTCCTACTGAAGATACAGTCTTTGGTCGACGTTTCACCAACTTTTAACCTCTTACATCAGTAGAATTTGAATTAGCGGCAAATATGACAAGACGAGGTTCCAGTTTTTACATATTTTGACAGAATAGTGACGTGGACTCTTTGGTGAGATCACAAAATACCCCCAAAAAGATCAAATGTGCTGTTTTCTGCTGTAAATGATGCATTTTAGTATAACATGATATAGCATATTTTCAGAATTTACCAACAAAAGGTGTTTTTTTTTACCCACCAAAAACATACAAAACAGTATATTATAATGATTCTGTCTTTCAGCCGTTAACTAAATCACACATCAGACTTTATTTTACCGTGATATTAAACATATGACACGACTTTGGGGCAACAAAAAGAGCTGAACAACCAAAAAGCTAGAGGTGTCGACTCAGAATAGGAAGAAATGCTGTAGACTACCCTGTCATCACTGTTGTTTAAGTCTTCCATGTTCCGACCCGATACGTTTATTTTCGACCCGTCATGTGGAGAAGATGTGCTTTAATTCTGCGTTAATATCTGTGTAATGTTTGCGTTTGTGCAGCCTCAGTGTCAGGCCGTCCAGGACGTGGAGAAAGCAGTAAGTCTGTTTGAGGGCACAGGAAGGATCTCAGCTACAGTCATGGAGGCCAGGTAACCTTCACCTGGGTTTAAACTCACCTGCAGCATGTTCAGGGGGAAACAGGGGACACTGGGAACAGACACTGAGGCTCAGATAGGACACAGAGCAACTAGAGGGATAGCAAATGACAGTAGAGAGGCACCAAACAATGATTAAGAGAGACAACTTGACAAAAACAGGTTTAAAAAAAATAATATAGAGATACACAATAAGTGACAAAACAACTAGAGACCCAAGATAACAATCAAGAGTCCACAAAATGACGATGAGGAGAAACTAACCGAGACAGACACAAAACGTTAGTAAAGAGAGGCAATAATGACACGCAGCTGACAACAAACAAACACTAAACGACCGCAAGGAGACAAAAAACAACACAAACTAGACATGAAACAACTTCAAAGAAACTACAGACGCAAAACGGCAAGATGGAAACACAAAACAATGGTAAAGAGAGACAAAACCACAATGCAGACACAAAGCTACCATAAACATTAAAAAAAAGATACGGAGAAACAAAACAACCACAAAAAGACACAAAACCATGACAAGAGGGACAAAATTACAACAAAGAGACACAAAACACTATTATGACACACAGCTGAAAAAAATAAAGACAAAACAACCACAAAAAGACAAACACGAGACGCAAGGCAACTCCAGAGAAAAAGAAAGAGACGGAAGTTACAACGAAAGAACACAAAACAAATACAAAGAGACACAATGTGACAACAAATAGATACAAAATAATGATAAAGAGACACATTATGACAACAAATAGATACAAAATAATGATAAAGAGACACATTATGACAACAAATCAACACAAAATCACAAAAAAATATGTTTGACACGAGTAGACAAATTCCTACAAAGAGACACGACAACCAAAGAGGAAAGAAGCACAGACACAAAGATGACAACTAGACATGAAAGAAAAACGGTGAGACAAAATGACAAGAAGCACAAAACAATAATGTTGAAACACAAAACAGCCACAAAGAGACAGGAAAGAGATACAAAACAACGTAGTCATGCAAAACAATGGTAAAGAGACAAAAATCACATTAAAGACACACAAAACCGCATGCGTGTTTCCTTCCAGTATTTTCCGGAGGTCGTACTTCTTGACTCGGTTCCTTCCTGCTCTGCTGACTCCCAGGCCGGTGAGAACTTTGACCTTTGTGTTTCTGTAGCTTCATCTGAACCTTCTCAGCCACAAACCTGCTTTCTGTTGCATTAATTTAAGTTTGTCTGTTTTATTTCCAGCTTCCTGTTAAACCTGATGCTCGGATGAGTTTCATAGAAGCTCTGAAGAAGTGAGTTTTTATCAGAAATCTGCACGTTTCATCTCCTCTCTGTAGCAGCTTCAAATACAGACTTTAATAGCTTAAATTAAATCTGTGAAAATGTGATATTTCTTATTTTCTTTGTGTTTTTGCTGATTAATTAGTTTTTTTTGTATTTAGAGCAGATAAGATTCCTGCTGCACAGTATTCGTCCTACGTAGAGTCCTGTCAGAAACAGAGGCAACACAACAGTGAGTGTTTTATTCTAATATTATGTTAATTATTCACATTAAAATACATGTTTTTATCTTTTCTATCTGCTTGTGTCTGTCCCTGGTGTTTTTTTTTTGTTTGTTTTTTTTTATGCTCTCGCAAAACACTTGAAGGAATTTTTTCACGCCTACGGAGAGCTGAAGAGTTTAAATTCCTGAAATATCTGAAGCTGGAAGAAAGATAAAGTTGATGAATCAGATGTTAGAAGAGCTGCGTGAGATTTTAACGCCACAAAACATGAGTTGACAGGTTTCACAGTCTAAGGACAGCGAGGACAGTTTTCAGGACATTTTGGGCAAATTTCATGTCACTTTGGACACTTTGAATCATTTCAATACTTTTTCTGTTTTGTGATAATTTAATGTAATTTTGACATTTTTTGTTGCTATTTTTGACCATATTTTCCACAATCTTATGTAATTTTGGACAATTGTTTTTATTATTTTAGGCAGTTTTTCAGAAATTTGATATTTTTCATTTAAAATTGGACAACTTTAGTGTTTTATCAACATTTTTAAATCATTTCAATACTTTTTCTTTTTTGACAGTATTTATTGTAATTTTGTACAATTTTTAGAATTGTTTTAGACAAATTTTTAAGAAATTTAGGACATTTTTCATTTAAAATTTAGCAACTTTAATGTAATTGTCAACATTGTTTTGAGTCTTTTCAATACTTTTTTTTATGACAGTTTAATGTAATTTTAAACAATTTATGAGATACTTTGGGACATTTTTTAGTGAAAATTGGACAGCTTTAGTGTCATTTTCAACATTTTTCAATCATTTCAATAGTTTCTTTTGGCTTTTTGACAATTTATTATTTTTTTGGCAGTTTTTTAAAATCATTTTGGACAAATTTTGAGAAATGTGAGGCATTTTTTCATGTAAAATTGGACGGCTTTAGTGTTTTTTCAACATTTTTTAATCACTTCAATACGTTTTCTTTTTTTGACAATTTATTTTAATTTTGTACAATTTTTAAAATTGTTTTGGACAAATTTTAAGAAATTTAGGACATTTTTCGTTTAAAATTTAGCAACTTCAATTTAATTTTAACATTGTTTTGAGTCTTTTCAATACTTCTTTTTTAGTATTTTATGACAGTTTAATGTCATTTTAAACAATTTATGAGAAATTTTGGGACATTTTTTAGTTAAAATTGAACAACTTTAGTGTCATTTTCAACTTTTTTTAATCATTTCAATATTTTTTTTTTGCATTTTCTGACAATTTATTTTTTTAATTTTTTTGAGAGTTATTTTTTAAAATCATTTTGGACAAATTTTGAGAAATGTGAGGCATGTTTCATGTAAAATTGGACAGCTTTAGTGTTTTTTTTAATTTCAATAGTTTTTCAGTATTTTATGACATTTTATTGTAATTCTGAGCAATTTGTGAGATTTTTTGGACAAATCTTGAGAAATTTGGGACAACATTTATGTCATTTTTAAATTTTAGTTTGAGTCATTTCAGTAGTTTTTTGTATTTTATGACAATTTAATGTAATTTTGAACAATTTCTGAGATATTTTGGATACTTTTTTGGAAATTTGTGACATTTTTCATTCAAAATTGGACAACTTTAATGTCATTTTCAAACTATTGTTGAGTCCTTTTGGTAGTTTTTCAGCATTTTCTGAGAATTTAATGTAATTTTGAGAATTTATTTATTTTTTTTTAGAATTTTGGTCAAATTTTGAGAAATTTGGGACATTTTTCATTTAAAATTGGACAACTTTAGTGTCATTTTCAACATTTTTTGAGTAATTTTGATAATTTTTCAGCAATTTAATGTAATTTTGAACAATTTGTGAGATATTTTGAACATTTTTCATTTAAAATTGGACAACTTTGTGATGGATGAGTTCTGTTAAAAACTGCATACAAATGTTTTCAGCGAACGCATCGTGTTCGGACGCTAAAGACGACCCTCTGGAGGTCCTGGAGGTTCAGCTGATGGAGTTCACAGAGCTGGTTGTTGGAGGAGATGAAGGAGGTGAGCAGATGTTGGTGCACAAACACAGCAACCTTTAATAATGTCTAGACGGTGATTACAGACTCATTCTGTCTCAAATGATCACATTTTTGGGACAATTTCTACTTTTATTTGCCAGAAAGTTTTGGCCTTCAACCCACTTTCAGCTTTTTTGAGGCAGTTTTAAGTGGCTTCACCTGTTAGCTTCATTTTGCTGCTCGTGTTTGTTTATCCTTAGATTCAACATGATGCTGGCTGAATAAAGAAGAGGTTTACATGAAGTAAATCTGAATTTAGCTTCTTCCAGTCTGTTGAGAAGGACGTGTTTCACCTGAACTCAGTGATTTTAGATCTTCTGTTTCCTCAGAGATCTCGGCTCAGCTGTCCAGAATCTCTCACACTCTGAGCGTCGTCTTCCCCGGACGTCCTGACGATCTGACCGGACAAACGGTTATTAAACTCGACGCAGACGCTCCTCAGTCCTCTGAGCTCCACGTTAAAGTACGGTCTGATGGAAATCTACAGTTATTCTGCTGAATCTGTTGGCTGTATGACTTCAGTGTTTAATCTAATCTTCAGGTTGTCAACATGATCCTGAGGAACTTCTGCCAGTGTGTGTTGGACACCTCCAGAGCAAATCCTCCCAATAAGTGAGTTTCTACTGACAAATACAATAAAAAATGAACTTTATTACAGCTAGGGTTCACTTTTAAATGAAATCGCACAAAGCAGTGAAGTAAAGTTAGCAGCAAGCATGATTTAAAATAAGCAGGTTTTCTGTCTTCAGGTCTGGACAGAAACTGATTTAAACTACTTGTAAAGTCAACTTTACTATCAATACAGATTAATGTTCCTTCAGTCCACTTATTGTTTGTTCGTGTCCTCAGACAAACCCAGTGGGCCTCCAGGTTCGTCGGTGCTCTGATCGGTAACTCTCAGCTCCTCTGCAGCCTCGTCCACAGACTCTGGGACCTTTTTCACAACCAGGTGCTGAAATCCACTTTTAAACTTTACGTATCCGTCTGTCACTGATCGTTTTCATTCTAATGCTGAGACACGACACTCGGATCAACGCTCAGTCTCTCAAACGTCTCCTCTCCAAAGGCCTCGTCTCTGAGTTCTGCTCATGTTCTTGGTCTGGCCGTGTTCGTGGTCCATCTTTACGCCTCCACATCAAACAGTCCTCTGGTTCAGCTTCCTGCTCGGCTGGTGTCTGTTGGAGAAGCTCTCAGCTCAGCTCTGGTCTGCAGCAAACACGCTGACATGATCTTCTGTGTCCGGTGAGGTGTTCAGTGTTCGTATTAGCTTCTGGGTCGCTCCATCTAGAATCAAAATGAATCTAAATAAAGTTCCCACTAGAACCTCCTCAGAACATCTGGTTCTTCATCTGCAGTAACTTCATCAATGATCAGAGTTCTGCCTTCATCCATAGACGAGGGTCCAGATTGATCACTTTTTAATGGACTTTTTCAGAACTTCATCAGTCCAGCAGATAGAACCAGGACATTTAGGAGGAGAAACACATCTGAGTTCTGGTAAAAACTGACACCAGATCAGTTTAAATCCATCCAGGTGAGAACCAGAATGACGTAAAAAGGGTCCAAAATGACTAGAAGTTTGACCAAAATGAATCTGAATGGTCCAGAGAAACAGAACAAGTGTCCAAAGTAACTCAAAATCCCATCCATGATTCGAGAATGACACAAAACTACTGGAGATGTCTTCAGAATTGTACAAAAAAAGTCTAAAATGGCTTTAAAACGATCCAAAATGACTCAAAAATGATACAAAATTTGCCCAAAATGACTCGAACTCTATGCAAAATGACTGAAAATTTGCTCAAAATCATACAAAGTGACTCAAAATTTGTCATTTGACATTTTAGGAGGAAACACACATATGCTAAAAACTGACACCAGATCAGTTTTAGAGAACAAGAATGACAGTAAAATTGTCCAAAATAACTTAAAACTGAGCCATAATTACTTAAAATTAGTTCAGAATGACATGAAATTTGTCCTAAATGACTCTAAAATTATCCCAAAGACACAAAAGTGATCCAAAATGATGAGAAAAGATCCAAGTTGACAAAACTTGTTGAAAATGACAAGAAAATTGTCCAAAATGAGTCATAATATATCAAAAATGGTCCAGATTAACTGAAGATTTGCAGAAAGATGCAAAATTGGTACACAATGCTTCAAAAATTATATAAAGTGACTCAAAATTTGTGCAATATGACTCGAAAATGATCAAAAATTACAGAAAATTAGTTCAGACTGACATAAAATTTGTCCTAAATGATTAAAAAATTATCCCAAAGACACAAAAATGATCCGAAAAGATCCAAGTTGGCACAGAACATGTTGAAGACAACAAGAAAATTGTCTAAAATTCACCCAAAAATGATGTAAATTGAGATGTCCAAGATGTAAAACTGTGATCATTAATAAAGTTACGGCAGATGAAGAGCCAGCTGATTCTGTGGAGCTTCTGTTTGGAGCCTCTGATTGATTGTTTTTTTTTCCTGGATGACTGGTTTTCTGTTCTGGTTAAAGTGACTCCCTGCTGGTCTTGTTGTCGTCCAGGTTGTGTATTGCTGCTGTGTGTTACGGGATCTGCAGGACTGAGTCACTGCCTCAACACCAGCTGCAGGACTTCATCCCCAGCAGCATCTACAAGAAGGTAGCAGCTCCTCAGACCTCTATGAACACTCCTGCCTGCTGATAAAGAAACAATACAAGTATTAGAGTGTCTGTATGTGTTTATGTCAACCAGAAATACTAAGTTAAAGACAGAAATGACCCACAATGGTCACTGAAATAACTTGAAACTGACAAAAATGATAATAAATAAAAAATATTCTGAAAATTAACTCATGAAAATCAGACGTTGCTTTTGAATTGTGGTTCAGGAGAATTATTTAAAAAACAAACCAATGAAAACGAAGTGGACAAAAATGATGGTGCCCTTAATTTAATATTAATATTAAGTTAATTGTACCTTAATTTTTTGTCCATAAATAAAATGGTAAAAGCACCCAAAATGCAATATTTATTAAAGGAAAAAAGGTAACGCCAAGGACAAGACAGAGGGATGATGCTTCTCGCTTTTAGGCTTCTTTCTTTGCACATTTGTGTCCCTGTTCCATTTAAATCAAATGTTTAACAGGAAGAACGCACAAATTTGCAAAATAAAAAGGAAATTTGATGGAAAAAACAGCCTCAGATACTTCTACTTGCATAAAAACAGACAAATTTGATTTGTAGGCTCCTCAAATCCAGCATCAGGACCGACTCCAGCATCATCAAAACATCCATGAAAGAGAATAAAATGCTCCTTACCTTCTAAAATCTGCTCATGTGTTCGATGTTTCTGCTGCAACTGAAAGCTCAGGAAACATTAAAATAAAAACAGGAAGTGGACTTTTTCTGCTCGTGTTATCAAACCGTTCTCAGGACTGAACTTTAATCCTCGACTGCATCTTTTTTTTTTTTTTTCCCCGTCAGACAAACAGCACAGAGACAGAAACAAAAGGCAACTTTACATGAGCATAGAAAACATTCAGAAGTTGAATAGCAATATATAGACGGTAAAACCATGAAAACAAGGTTAGAAATAGTACATAAATAAACTAAATAATATGTGAATAAATAAAGGATAAAACAGATGATAACAGATAAAAGTCATTCGATAAAATGTGTTTTCAAAGCTCATCGTGTTTTCTGTCTCGTGTGTTTCTGTGTTCAGCTTCTGTACCTGATTCCCAGACTGCTGCCTGAAACCAGGAGAACAGCTGCCCAACATCTGGAGGAGAACCTGTGGAGCAGCGTCACCGACAGCAGCAGCAGCTGGAGGGAAACAGCTGGACACATGTGGAGGAGCGTCGCCTTCCAGCAGCTGGAACAGAAACCAGAGTATCAGGTGAGTCGCTGCTGTTAGTGGTGTGAGATGAAAGGATTTTTAACTCGATTCTGCAACTTTAAACCAAAACGCTTCCATTTTTTAATGTTTGCTGATGTTATTGGACTACAAAGCCGACAATATAGTGGACACGGAGAAAAATGTGAACTCGAGCTGCTTTCGGTTTGTTCAGGCGCTTTTTGAGCTCATTTTTCTCACTTCAAGCAACAAAACACACCAAAGTGGAAAAGTTAGTTTTTGATCCAGACCTGAATTTAAAATGGTCCAGAGGCAAAGAAACACACTAAGATCTATTTTTTTCTACATTGTAACACAGAAAATAATGATTTTAAAAATCAAAAAATGTATTTGATAGAGTCTTTAGTCTTTGTATGACAATCTGTTAAGACTCAACCAACCTGAGCTCACTGGTTTTTGATCCAGAGATGGTCTAAAGGGGCCCAGATGCAAAGAAATGCACTAAAATCTTTTTAGTTTTTTACACTCTAACACAGAAAATAATGGTTTTCCATATCAAAAATGATGTTTTTGAAATGTCTTTAGCCTTTGTACATCTTTTCAAGATTCAACCAACCTAAGCTCACTGCTTTTTGATCCAGAGATGGTCTAAAGTGGTCCACATGCAAAGAAAACATACTAAAAGCTCCATGTTTCTACATTTCTACACAGAAAATACTGGTTTTCCATTCCAAAAGTTATGTTTTATAGAGTCTTCAGCCTTTGTACAACCGTCTATTTAAGATTAACCAACCTAAGCTCACTGGTTTTTCATCTGGACCTGGTCTAAAGTGGCCCAGATGCAAAAAAAATCACACTAAAATCTCCATGTTTCTACATTTCTACACAGAAAATATTGGTTTTCCGTATCAAAAAGTATGTTTTTGAAGAGTCTGTCGCCTTTGTACGACAATCTATTCCAGATTTGACCAACCTGAGCTCACTGGTTCTTGAACCGGATCTGCTCTAAAGTGGTCAAGATACAAAGAAATGCAATGAAATCTCCATATTTTTACATTTCTATACAACAAATACTGTTTTCCCATCTCAAAAATACCGTTTTAACTTTGTTGTGTTTGTGTAGTTGTTGTTCTCAGAGTGGCTGCGCAACGAGCTCAGAGTCCAGAGAAGTGAAGACGTCCTGAATGAAGCAGAACGGTGAGGCAGCAAGCACACAGATGCTAATAAACACACGATAAAAATACAATTCACATCCAGTCTAAGCGAGTTTTATTCTCTGCAGGCAGGAGTACCAGCAGTGGGTTTGTTTGGAGCTTTATCTGACTAAACGTGGGGAGGAAGGAGGCTGTGGAGGAGACGTGAACAAGCTCTGCTCTCATCTCCTCCATGGAGTCATGGAGCTGCAGCCAAGGTGCTTTAAACCTCTGAAAGTTACAGGATGGTTTGATTACAAGCTGCTAACAGGTTCTAAAAAACAGTCTGAACTTAAACACAAAGACAAGAGGCATATTTTTAGATTTAGCATGACTTGAATTACACGAGGACTGCACAAATTCTGATTGTTTTTTATAATTCTGCTTAGAAATCAGAGAAAAGGGATGTTTTGAACCAACTTTTGGATTTTCTTCAGTATTAAAGTCATTAACTGATCCATAATTACACATCTATGGCTAAAATGCAAACAAAGCACCCTAAAATAACAGGAGTTTTACTGGAAAAAAAAGTGGATCAGCGTGCAGACTGTATGTAGCAGAACTTAAACCAATGATTTTTTAAATTTTAGTTAACCCATCTGTCGATTATTTTCCCATTTGATCAGATTTTTGTTCTCTAAAATGGCTTTAAATTGTGAATAATGTTTCACAAAGACGAAAAATGCCTTAAAGAGCCATAAAACAGAAGAAACCCAAAGATATTCACGTTACATGTTATTTTTAATGGGAACAAAATGCAAACAAATAAATTAAGAGGTCATTCAAAAACCCTCAGGTTGTAGCCCAAAGAAAACTGATTGATGTGAACTCTGCAAAATACATGAATTTGGTAAAAACTGCAACCAGATCAGTTTTACACCCCCTGTCAAAAGTTTTGAGACACTTTCTCATTCAAATAAATTAGAACCTGTCTCAAAACTTTTGACCGGGGGTGTATGTCTACTCCAGGTGAGGAACAGAAGGACACAAAAGCTGTCCAGAATAACTTCAAGTTTGTCTGAAATTAATCTGAATGATTCAAAATGACAGAAAACGTTCCTTAAATGACTCAAAAATTGTCCAAAGTTACTCAAATATCTGTCCATAACTCAAGAATGATGCAAAACTACTGAAAATATGTTGAGAATGACACAAAAACTGTCTGAAATGACTTTAAAATGATAATAATTGATAAAAACGTTTTAAAAATGTGCAGAATTAATATTTCTCTACAGTGCAGAAGCTCGGAGTTTTATGAATCAGCTCTAAAACTCTCCTCGATTATTTTATATGCAGAGTAAATGCCGGACTGATTGTTTAAAAACTGCAGATAATTTTTAAAACTGCTTTTTAATAATGGTTTAATCTAAGGACTGTTACTTTACATGAATAAATCTCACTGAGCAAATAGAATATAATGCTGGAACAAATAAATAACAGCAGATATGAGGAAAAATACAGTTTTTAAATACATTAAATGGAATTATTTAATAACATATAGAATCTGCTGTACATAAAGAGGCACAGCTTTATATTATCTTGAATTGTTTGATTAAATTTGGGATTTAAGAATGTATTTATCTTGACAATAAGTTGGTTATGTGCAACTTTATAGGTTTTAATGTCGGTTCTGTTGCTTCTATAGCCAACTATGTGTATTTAAATCCAAACACAACGCAGTAAAAAACACACAAAAGAGGCCTGATTACATGAGTTAGCTGCCATGTTTAATTAAGTAACTCCTCTACTTTTTGTTTGGTGTCAGCAGTGAGCAGGATCTGGAAAACGTCAGTCTCAGAGTGTGTGAATCTGGAGGCTGTTTACCGGATATCCTGTCCAGATTACAGGTCAGTACGAACGGCAAATAACGAAGAGCCGAAACATTCAGATGTCTGGAAAGATGAGCTACAATCACATAACATTTAATCCACACACATTCAAGGTCAGGGCAGTGAAGAGAGTCTAAGTTAAGACTGTTTTTTTTGTGACAAATATTCATGTGTTTCAGTGATTCTGTAACTGAAAATTCTCGAAAATGACTAGAAATTTGACCAAAATTAATCCGAATGGTCCAGAAAAAACAGAAAAAGTGTCCAAAGTAACTCACAATTCCATCCATGATTCGAGAATGACACAAAATTACTGGAGATATCTTCGGAATTGTACAAAAACAGTCTAAAATGGCTTTAAAATGATCCAAATTATGCAAAAATGACGCAAAATTTGGCCAAAATGACTCGAAAACTATGCAAAATGACTGAAAATTTGCTCAAATTATACAAAGTGACTCAACATTTGTCATTTGACATTTTAGGAGGAAACACACATATGCTAAAAACTGACACCAGATTAGTTTTAGAGAACAAGAATGACATTAAAATTGTCCAAAATAACTTAAAACTGAGCCATAATTACTTAAATTAGTTCAGAATGACATGAAATTTGTCCTAAATGACTCTAAAATTATCCCAAAGACACAAAAGTGATCCAAATGATGAGAAAAGATCCAAGTTGACAAAACTTGTTGAAAATGACAAGAAAATTGTCCAAAATGAGTCATAATCTACCAAAAATGACCTCAAAAATGGTCCAGACTAACTGAAGATTTGCAGAAAGACGCAAAATTGGTACACGATGCTTCAAAAATTATACAAAGTGACTCAAAATTTGTGCAATATGACTCGAAAATGATTGAAAATTACAGAAAATTAGTCCAGACTGACATAAAATTTGTCCTAAATGATTAAAAATTATCCCAAAGACACAAAAATGATCCAAAATGACAAGAAAAGGGCCACGTTGACACAGAACATGTTGAAGACGACAAGAAATTGTCTAAAATTCACCCAAAAATGATGTAAATTGAGATGTCCAAGATGTAAAACTGTGATCATCAGTGAAGTTTCTGGAGATAAACAACCATCTGATTCTGTGGAGCCTCTGATTGATTTATTTTTTATAGGTTTATATTCACGTGTTTCAATGATTCTATAACAGAAATTTGACAGAAAATTCAGAGTTATTGGAGTCATTGGAAACTCAAGACCGTCCTGGTCTTTACCAGACTATAGACGAGTTTGTTCTCCACTATATCTGCTGCTGTATCTGACGTCTTCACACCGTCCAGCGCCTTCAGAGGTCTGCGACATGTTTGAGCTGTTTGTCTTCACCTGAAGGTCCAGCAGCTCATGATGCAGGGGCTCTCCATGTTGTGGCTTATCGGTGTAAACCTGAAGCCTCCCAGTGATGTGATGTGATGTTTGATCAGGAGGTCGTGTACGAGATGGAGCTGACCGACCTCCATGGAAGCCGAGCAGATGTTTGCGACGTCCTGTTCGAGGTGGTGTTTCAGAGATTCTCCTCCTCGTCTTCAGCAAACATCAGCAGCGATCTCAGTCTGCAGCAAACTCTGCACACCTGGAACAGGTAAACTGCAGACACAGAATCTGCTCCTGTCACGTTTTTCTTCACTGTCGGCTCGTTTTTTCACTGAAATCTAAAGTCCTGCACCTCTATGGAAACTCAGAAATGTGTTTTGTGCAGAATGACACGATTAGAATGACAGGTTTCTTTATTTGTTTTGAAAAAAATCAAAAAACAACTCTCTCCTCTGTTCACTGTTTCTGAGCCATGCTGACTTTATTTTACTCATCCAGCAGCTTTGGTTTTCCTCTCAGTGTCTCTGTGGAAGCACTGGCTGCAGTTCAACCTGAAAACTCTGAATTTTTCTCACAAAACTTTTGGTCTCAGCTGAGTCAGTCTGGGTTTCTCAGATGGGTCAAGGAGCTTAGAATTTATTGATTTTTTTTTTCTTACAGGATCTGCTGCAAATTGTACAGTTTTGATGTTTTTTAAATGACACATTTAGTAATTTTAGTGATTTTGAGGAAACATCACAATTTTAAGGCTGGATCTGGTTAAAATTCCTGACTGCACCTCACACATGATGCGTTTAAGGACTGTCGAAAAGTTGAAAATCTGGTATTGTTGAAACACTGCCCACAGTTCAGCTCTAAAAACTCTTTGAATTTTTGTCACGTTACTGTTGATCACAGCCGAGTCAAACACGTCTTCCTGATTGCCCAGAAGAGCTCAGAATTTATTTTTTTTTACAGAATCTGGTTACTGCAAACAGTTTCTTTTGGTGAATTTTAGTTTCGTTATTAGTTTATTTGAACAGGGACAGTGCACATTAATCAACATTTCTGTAAATGTACCAGTTTTAGCTATAAAGCTAGTTTTTGAATGAGAACATGCAGAAAAATGCGATTTGATGAATTATTTCCATTTTAAGCTCAGATTTAGTTTATTTTTCTCAATAAACCACACGTGAGACAACTCGTTAACTCTTACAAAGTCAAAAATCTGACAATTATTTCAGTTTTTACCGTTTCTGGCTGATAAATGGTGTCATTTTGGTGGATTTTATGTTTGTACACCCCCTGTCAAAAGTTTTAGGACACTTTCTCATTCAAATAAAGTAGAACCTGTCCTACAACTTTTGACAGGGGGTGTATCTACCAAATTTGGTACACATATGCAGCACATCAGGCTGAACAAAAAAGTCAGTGACAGCCACATTCCAAACCCAACAGGAAGTGAGTTATTTAGCGTTGAATGTCAGATTTTGCCCATTTTTCATTTTTTTCTAGAGTGAACTCCTCCTAGGGGAAACTCCAATTCACCTCAAATTCTGCCAGTACATACAGGAGGCCTTAATGATCCAAAGTTATTAAAATCTTTTTCCAAAGTCAAAGGGCGTGTCCGTGGCGGCCTCTGGAATTTTGGTCCTTTGCCATGAAACTTCAAATGCTGTGTAAATGCCCTGAACATGCTCCAATCTGCCTGAAACTTTACATGTATGATCAGAGTCCTGCCCTGATCACATCCATGTGAGGAAATACGCCCCCTGTCAGAAGTTGTAGGACAGGTTCTACTTTATTTGAATGAGACAGTGTCCTAAAACTTATGACAGGGGGTGTATGTTTGATTTTTAAAGGACCAACCAGCGAATTTTGAGGTTCAGAGGGTTAAAAGCCTGAATAAAGAACAATAGAGTCGATTGTTTTCCTCACTGATGATGTCTACAAAGATAAATTTAGCCAAATCTGCAGGTTTCTTATCCACAAACCGGTCCTCCACTGCGTGTTTTCCAGAGTTCTGTTGACTCTGCCGCCTGCTCTGTTGGTTAAACTGAAGGCTGAAGGAGGACGGACGGCTCTGGACTGCAGCAAACTGATCCAACACGTGAACCAGCATCAGGTGAGGCTGTTGGTTTATTCCCGATCGAACAGTGCCGTTTTTAGTTCTCCCCTCCTTCATTGTTTTGTTTCTGTGGCTCCTCAGAGGCAGGCGTGTTCTCCGGTCGGCCTGCTGTGCTGCTCCGTCACCTCACACCTCCTCAGAGTGAGTCACTCCATCCAAACACGAGAACATTACGGCGCCTTTATTCCTGACTGTTCCTCTGAGCTCTGGGATGATTTCAGACATCACGTTTGTTTTCCAGGGGCTGCTGTGTGCCAGTTCACGGTGCGGACGTCCAGGAGAAGAGTTCAACAGAAGCTGGTCTCAGATCAGCGTTAAATGTCCTCTGCTGCTCGTCTCCACAGCAGTACGGTTCTGATCTAAAGTTCTGCTCTTCAGTCAATCCCACCAGCTTTAATTCAGCCACTTTGTTCATGAAGGCTGACATAAACACTAATGCACTCAGTTTGAGCCCACATTTAAACATCTGCAGCCTAAATCAGTCTTTTATTAGGATTAAAATCTGTTATTTTAGCAACATACCCTCTAAAAAACGGTTTTCCTGTGATAATGTCAAACATTAGAGCAGCATACTTGGAAAAATTCATCACAATATTATCATAATATGTCAAAATGCAATATCCAGATTGACAGAAATGCAGCTAATAAAGGTAAAATGTGTGTTAAATATGATTATTAATTCAATATTTTGATGCCACAGAGACGCACCAACCTGAAAATCATTCTTATGGTTTTATTTTGTAGAAAAGGGATTAAAAAATAAAACCATTCCCACCAAAATATCCACCCACATTGCAATATATGTCCAAATAATTTCAATTTTGTATTCTATATTTATTATTTTTATTGTTTATAAGAAAACAAGAAACCACAGCACACCTTCTGCAGGGTTCTTTATGTTTATAATCAAACTTTGTAGAACTTTCTGGGAAATGTTGTAGAAATTTACAGTTAATTATCAGCTAATTTCATGAATTATGAGGACATTTTCAAGAAGATTAGCTGCAAAAGTCAAAAACATAACCGCAATAGAAGAAAGAAAGCATCAGTTTGAGGGAATCTGTGGATCCATAAGAGGTTTGAATTAATTATTTTCTTATTGGTAGCTAGAAAAGGTCTTGATTTTGCCTGCAGATGTAAAAAAAATAATGTTTACCTTCAGTAGAAAACTCCAGAATTAGTTATTGAAGGTTTTATTTCAGACCTCATTCATGCAGTTCTTAACAGAAGAGCTGCAGACTTTAATGAAACGATTGTGAACCGACTATTTTGAGGATCAGTTAGTCTCGATAGTCCTGTTTCTTTTGATTCCAGCTTCTTACGAGTGAATATTTTCTGATTTCTTTCCTTCTTCCTCCTGTTGTCTTCATTTACAGGCACCAAAAAATATTGTTTCCTTGTCTGAAAAAAATTCGACAAAATAAATTCCACAAATTTCTGAAAATCTGCAAAACCTTCAGGAAGAAAATTCCAATAATTCCTTAAAAAAAATTATTTAAAAATAATTCCCCAAATTTTGCAAGAAAATTCTTGGAATTATTTTCAAAAAATGAGTAAAAATCTTCCTAAAAAATCCTAAAAATATCTAAAGTGATCACATATTTATGAGTAAATTTGATTTATTTCCTTTTCCATGACAATAAAGTGAATACCTTTTGGATTGTGGGCAAAGCAGGACATTTGGAGTCACTAATCAACATTATTTTTTACCATTTTCAAACATTTTAGAGTCCAAACTAATCCATTATTCCAGAAAATAATAGTTAGTTGCAGCAGTATTATATGTAATACTGATAACTTGTGGTAACTGTAGATGTGGAAACTCTTTATAATAATAATGAGACAGATTTAAAGCTTTGAACCCACCACTAATGTCGTTGATTTTCTTCACTGGTGCCTTTAAAAGCAGAAAATAAATGTGTGTTGATACTCGGATGTCTTATTTTGAAATGCAGAAGCCTGTGTTTCTCTGTTTTTTCCAGTTCCATTGGCGGCGTCTGTCTGCTGTTCTGTCGTCTTTGTGGCTTCGTCTGACTGATGGAGATTCTCTACCGGAGCAGCTGAAGATCATCTCTGACTGTCAGAACTGGAGCTGCAGGTAAAACCTCGTAAACCACGCTCTGCTGACATCCGAAAATATACATTTAAGGTCCCACATTGTTTCTTTTTTCAGCAAATTAACAAAGCTTCCCAGAATGTGTCAGATTTCCCTGTGAACTCCAGGTTTTAGTCAATCTGTAGTAGTAATAAAAGGTGTTAAGTGAACCCAGCAGAGACGTTTTGTTGAACTCTGTAGTTTGGAGAAAGGCCAGATGTTGCAGACGCCTCCAGCTGCTGCTCTTCTGTCGGCCTCCAGTCTGCATCGAGTCTGGAGACGCTGTGAAGGAAACGACCGGAGCTTCAGAGCAGCTCTGAATCTGCTGCGACCAGAGAGAGACGCCAAGTACAAACAGGTGAGAACGAGCTTTAAAAACCTGTTTTTTTTTTACTGTTCTGTGGTAAAAGTTTGGACTAATTTCACAATTTTTTAATTCTGAGGTGAAAATATGTGAGAAAAAAACTCTACAACAAACACAGATTAAAGGCTTTATTATAATGTGAATGCTTGAATTAAAAAAACAGAGAAAAACTCAACAGCAATTCTATATTTTTGTGTATATATTTAATAATCGATTTGGTCAGTCAACAAAAAATACAGATGTTTTGATATCGGATAAATACTTTTAGTAGTTTTGTCTGCCAAAATATCAATCACAAATGTAGAAATGAAGATCAAAAACTGCCAAACATTATCTGATTTTCTTTGTCTGATGCAAAAGTAAAATAAATATTTGTGATTTTGACAGAAGATATTTAAAGATGTTTTAGTAACATTTTTGGAACAAATGATTCATGGAATCAAGTTGGTCAAGAAGTGAGCCCAAACAACATGACAGAAGCTGCTTTATTTCAGTTTAATCTTTATTAAACCTCACACCTGACTAGATTTAACAATAAATACTTTTCTATCACAGTTGATGGAGCCTTTTCCTGAACCCGTATGTGATCGTCCACCTCAAGCTTTCATCTGACCTCCTGTTTCTTATTTCAGACGTATAAAATTCGTTTCCGTCTTTTCTGTCTTTACCTGCTGCTGTTTGCAGATGCTGGTCTTCCTGTTCTTCCTGTGCGTGAACGACTACCTGTCATCACTGCTGCATCCTCAGGTGACTGAACAGAGCGTGGTCACCGATCGGTCTGTAGCTCCGTTATACAGCACGAGACACCTGGAGATTTTAGGACCTCCTGCTGTGTTTGGGCTCCTCCAAAGTCCTGCAGCAGCTTCTTCAGTTACAGCTCCGTTAATGATGACAGAGAATCTCCTCATGCAGTTTGTCTTCATGGTAAACGTCTGATTTGTGGTGCAGTCACAGAGGGGTTTGTGCAGCATCGATCTACGTGTTCTGCACATCTTCACTGCTCTTCTTGTTGTGTAGTGGCCGCATGAGGTCGTCTCCATGTTAATGTAGGTCAATTAGCAATTAGAAAAAACATGATAGCAGCAGGAAAAACCCGTTCAAGTGTCTCCATATGCGTCTGACTATTGGTCGACGATACTTCAGACAAACCGTAGAGACAACAAGAGTACAAAAATGCACAAATAATACAAGTTAAGCCAAGCGGTTCAAGGTTAAAGACACTCGTTTGCTGTTTCTGCAGGAGAAGAACCACGAAGAAGTCGGACGTTTCTGCACCGAGCTCCTGAATCTGCTGGTCGACTCTCCTGATTGGCTGCTCATCTTCAAACCCAACGGTTCGATGTTTAACTTCTCAGCTCGCTCCTTGATCTTAACGCTGAGCCAATCGTCGTTGACATGCTAAATCTTCTTTGTTACCTCCAGATCAAGGTGTTTACCAGTCTGTTACCATGGTGACGTCAGATAGGTTTACTCGGCTGATGCCCTGGGCTTTCTGCAGGTGAGTTTCTCCACAAGAAGCATCACTCAGAGGTGGTTTAAAGAAGCTAAATTTACAGCCTTAACTGATGATAAACACTCCCTGTTTATCTAACATGACTATCTCTTAAATCCAAAACCATCTTTTTTTTGACCAAATTGTATTAATCAATCCTGAAAACTCAACATAATACAGTACAATGCACAAACTAGATTGTTAGATGAATTTTTTTCCTTGTTCTCTCCAAGAGCTATTGTTAATGCCTGCCTATCCATAAAAACATGAAAACAGATGAAATAAATAACATGAAATGATTCAGATATATTTAATAAAATAAAGAAATGGGAAAGAAAAACAAGCATACCTCCAGGCTTCTACCATTATTACGATCCGTACGGTCCTAAAACCATCTGAAGCAGGTGTAAAATCATTTTTTGTGAAATGAAGGAAGTTTGTGTTGAATTTTGTAGTTTCCACGAATTTTTCCGCTTCAAAATGAACAAAAAAATACGCAAAAGGAAGCATAACTAATAGCATTACTCACAACTTAAGTCCTCTGAGTCTCAGTGTGTCTCTGTGTCTGAACTTCAACAACAAACTCTGCCACCATCAGGTCACATCTGGAAGTTATAACTCGTCCAGCACCTTGTTTAACCCTCCTGTTGTCTTCATTTACACGCACCAAAAAATATTGTTTCCTTGTCTGAAAAAAATTCAACACAAAAAATTCCCCAAATTTCTGAAAATCTGCAAAACCTTCAGGAAGAAAATTCCAATAATTCCGTAAAAAACTTATTTAAAAAGAATTCCCCAAATTTTGCAAGAAAATTCTTGGAAATATTTTCAGAAAATGACTAAAAATCTTCCTAAAAAAATCCTAAAATTATCTCAAATGATTCCATATATATATCAGTAAAACTTCTAGTATTTTCTTAAGAACATTCGCATAAAAATCAACCAAAATCCAGCGAAATTCGCTGGATTTTGGTTGATTTTTATGCGAATGTTCTTAAGAAACATTTTTGGCATTTTGTTTTTTTCCACCAAAAAATGTTTCACTGTGAAAATAAATTTTTTTTCCCCACATTTTCAAATTTAAAATGGGTCAATTTAGCCCCGCAGGACGACCTGAGGGCTAATTCAGATCTCTTTTCACTAAAAACACCAGAAAACCTACATTTTTAAAAAAAATTACTTTTGACATGTTGACACCAGAAAACCGCAACCAAGCATTTTATAAAAACTAAATGTATTTCCTGTGCAGCTTCATGAGCAGTCGGTCACTTTTTGCTGATTCAAACTTTCCGTCTGCGTTCAGTCTGCTGCTCCACCAGAGTCCTGAGCTGCTGCACAGAGCTCTGAGGTGTCCAGGTTTCCTCCATACCGCCGTCGTCTGCTACGTCAACGTCCTGCAGCTCTTCCTGGATGGAGAAACTCCTCCGACAGCCACAGAGAAGCAGGTGATGAATGTGTTCATATCTGACTGACGGAAACAACATGAAGGTGACTCTAATGCATGAAGTGTGTTTCCAGGTGGAGCCCTCAGAGATCCTGAACCAAAGCAAACGGCTCATCCTGACGGTGATTTCACGGTCGTCTCCTGCTGCGCTCTCATCCAAACAACGCACACAAGTAAGCAGGACACCTCTCTGATGCTCTCTTCTACTTCTTTGATAATAAATATTGTTATTTTTACCAGTAGAAAAACAATAAATTCACTCTGTGGTCTCAGCCATGCCTCGCCCTCAGCTGAATCTGATTGGCTGTTGGACGTCATGAGTAGCAGCCAATCAGAAAGCCGTTGTTTACGCAGAGAGGCAGATGAGCACATTAGCAGCTCTGGTGAATGCAGGTCAGATTACAGACGTTACAGAAGCAGTAATAAACATCAGAAACATTCCTAGTTTCACTGTTTTAAATTAAAATACACAAATAATTCACTAGTTGGTGTCGGTGCAGCAGGAACTCATCATTTAAAAGATCTGCAGTCTTTCTTAGCTTTTTTGCGATTTTTTTTTCTTCCATGAGCTGCTGTAGAATAGAAATGTGCCAAGTTAGAGATTTAGAAAGTTTTCTTTTTGTTGTTTTGGAGACTGTTTAGGGGTAATCAGTGGCTGGCAGTTAGCGTAGCGTGTGCTCAGGTCGATAAACGCTTTCTACTTCAACAGACTACTACTAATCTGTATGAAACTATTCCTCCTCCTGTCCAGCTGGAGTCTCAGTGTGCAGATGTGGATCCAGATGTTGCAGCAGCTCTGTCGCTTCACCTCGACCCCCAGAGCCTCAGTCCAGAGATGGACTTCCTGTGACGGTAACTCACCACACGGTTTCCGATAATCAAACAGTCGAGGCTCCGCTTAGTTAAACAAAACATTTTATTTACACGTGATACACACTTTATTACACAAATGTACAGTTGAAGCCCTTTTACTGCTACAGTGCAGAGAGGAGAGAACGTTGAAATAACTTAACAAAAACACTCCGTAAAACTAGAAAACTGCACGTCCTCACAGCTACCGGTGCTCTGGACAGATTCATGAGGGTTAGAGATGAAATTATGAGGCTGTAACTGTCTAAAGTACGGAAGCCAAGAGAGGCCAACACGCTGCAGAGAAAACATCTCCACTAATTCAACAACAAACGCTGATCACGCTTTGGAATATTTTCTGTTTTGCTGACGTCTTTTTCTCGCATCGTAGCGTCGGAGTTCCAAAAATGAGAGATTCCCCGTGATACGTGGATATTTATGAGCAGTTTAGTTTAGCATAAAGTGATAAAATTAAATCTATTTTACAGAATAAAAGCTGAGAAATATCTGATTAACTGAATCTGAGAAAGAAGTGTCAAATTCTCACACCTGAGAACTTTAAGCCACCAAATTTAAAGATGTTTTTCTTGAAAAATAACTTTCCAAACAATAAATCTCAAAAAATAATTTAGCTCATTTTGGGACAGTAAAGAACAAACGTGTCCTGAAATATTTCTGTTGCAGTCCGTTCTACTTGGTGATTGTTATTTTCGGTGTTTTCGGTGTTTAGTTGTGTGTTTTATGTTAAATTGGCGCCACATTCACAGGACAAACCTGTTTTCAGTCTGAGCTCCTTTCGAAGCTTTTTTACGTCCTCAAGTTGTAACTGGAGTGAAAAAGGAGGAAGGAAGACACAATAAAAAAACCTCCAAACAGCCTAAAAGCCTCAAAAGTATCAGATTTAAATGAATCTGAGGCAAAGAAAAGCAGCAAATTCTCAAAGTTGAGAACTTTAAACCGCCAAGTTTAAAGATTTTTTGTAGGAAAAAATTAGCTTTAGTCCATTTGAAATTTCTTTTGCATTAGTTGAATTGCTGCAGGATGACAGCAGTGATATTTTTACACTAATTATGAAAAAAAATAGATATTTTAGTTAATTTTCAGACAGTTGAATACAGTAATTTAACTCCTTGCCACTTCAAGGTGCGTTTAAGTAACAAAGATGGAACGAGAACATGAAAAAGCCTCAAAAATATCAGATTTAACTGAATGTGAGGCAAAAAAAAGCAGCAATTTCTCAAATCTGAGAAGCTAAAACCTAGAATTTTGCTTGAAAAATGACCTCATGTAACTTTATTTTGCTCCATAAACCAGTACAGAAATGTGAAATAACATATTTTTACTTGTTAAAAGTAGATATATTTTTTTCATGTAAAACCGGTGAAGATGTTTTCTCATCATGTGTTTAATGAAGCTGAGAGTGTTTTGAGCTCTGTGGGCCACCGTACCGGACAGTGGACAGGAAGTATAAATCCATCCATAACGGGCACCACGTCAAGTTAGAATCCTAAAGATTTCTCATCTACAATCTCCAACAAATGTGTTTATATTCTGTAAATCAACAGAACACTTCCTGCTGCTTCACAATAAAAGCACTGATAAAAAAAGAGGGGGGCTTTTATTGTGAAACACAAAAATAAGTGCATTTGTCATGAAAAAAATGCAGCCAAAAACCAAAACAGAGGACATTTTAGAGGTTTTTCTGAGCAGCTGATCGGCTTTAAGTAGCAGCACAAACCTTGCATTTGTTTCACTTCTTAATCAACAGCAGCAACAGAAGAAAAATGACTGATTTAGTTGCATATTTGGGCACTAATTTAATGTTCTTTTGCTTTAAGAATCCATCAGTCGGCTAATCGGAGACGCTCACCAACAATAGCAGCAGGATTTCTTACGTTTAGGGAAAAAAAATATACATTTCAGCTCATTTTTTAAAATGTTTGATTTCATTAATTTAACAACCGAAACATACATTTGGCTACTTGCAGCTGCTTTTAAGGCCGTCGGATGTAAATGATTCAGATTTTTGGCTTTAGACTGAGTGAAAAGTGGTTAAATCTTAGAATTCAAACATGTGCTTCCTTTAACTGTTTGTTTTCTTTTTACGGTCGGACAAACTTGAATAAACGGAACTACGACTGAACAGGACCAACGGACAGTGGTGCAGCGTGACGTCAAACAAACTGTCTTCAGACTGTGACTCCTGGATGGATTTAAACTGATCTGGTGTCAGTTTTTACCAGAACTCAATTTTCAACCTGAAAATTTCAGGTTTCATGTTCAGATATTGTCCAAAATGGTTAAAAGTCGGTCCTGAATGATTTACAAATGTCGACAATCACTTCAAACGTGTCCAGAATTATAAAAACATGTCAGATTTGAAAAAAATATGCCCCAAATGTCTAAAAGAACAAAGAAAAACTGCCAGACTACTTAAAAGTACTTAAAAATGGTTTCAAAACTGTTTAAAAAAATATGATAAATAAATAAATGAATGTAAATAAATGTCCGGATTGATTAAAAAAATTGTTTTTCATCTTGAAAATGTCAAATGACAAAGATTTCTGTCATTTTGGATCATTTTAAACAGTTTTTGTGTCATTCTGAACATATTTTCAGTAATTCCTCTCCATTTTTGAGTCATTGAAAGATTTTTGAGTCACTTTGGACAAACTTTCTGTCATTTTGAAGCATTCAGACTTGAATGACGGCAGCAAATGAACAGTGGTGGACAAAGAAAAACTCCAAAAGAACGTACAGTTGTGCTCACAACTTTACATACCCTGACAGAATTTGTAAAATGTGCTCCATTCTTTAATGAAAACATGAATGATCAGAGCAAATACAATTGCATGACAATAAATAGCTTTGTCTGAACACCAGCCCTAAATGAAAGAAAAATGTTTCCATTAACAAACATGTTTGCTAAAAAATAAAGCACAATATTTCACAAATTTGGCCAGGGTATGTAAACTTATGAGCACAACTGTATCTCAAAATGACTTGATGCATGTCCAGATTGATCAAAAAAAGTGCATTTTTCATCCTGAAAATGTCAAATGACAAATATTTCTGCCATTTTGGATCATTTTGGTGTAATTCTGAGCTAATTTTGAGTCATTTCAGGCAGTTTTTGTGTCATTCTGAACATATTCGCAATAATTTTGCATCATTCTCGTGTCATGGACAGACTTTTGAGTCAAATGTTCTGTCATTTTGAATCATTCACACTTGAACAGTGATGCAGTGTGACGTCAAAAAAACCACATTCTGTGTTACGTTTTGTAAACTTTAAGTGCCTTGGGTTTTTTTTCTTTGTAATGTTTTGTACGGTTCAGACAGTGAACCAAAAATAAAACAATATTCAGTTTTTCTGACAACGCAGATTATTTGTTTTGCAGATGGTTTGAGCCACATTAACTTTTTCTTTAAACATTACCAAAATAAATAATTTAAGTGTGACATTTTACAGATTGGAAATAAATCCGACATCTCATTTAATCTGTTAAATTCTCAACTGCAGCTGCTGCAGTCCAGTGGTTTCCAAATTCTACTTTTTTTCTCGGTAAATCCGGTCAGTTGTGTTCTGTTGTTTGTTTTACAGGTCTGGTTACTGCGGAAACAACCCTCCTGTTGTCTTCATCTACGGACCCCAAAAAAATATGGTTTCCTTGTCTGAAAAAAATCCAAACATTCAGCAAAAAAAAATCCCCAAATTTCTGAACATTTGCAAAACCTTCAGGAAGAAAATTCCAATAATTCCCTAAAAGTTTCCCTTTCCCAAACCAAATTTGGGAGGAAAATTCTTGTAAATCTTCCAAAGAAATCCTAAAAATATCTAAAGCGATTACATATAAATCTGTAAAACTTCTAATATTTTCTTTAAGAACATTCACATAAAAATCAACCAAAATCAGCAAAATTTGCAGGATTTTGGTTGATTTGAGATTTCTTTTTTTCCCACCAAAACATGTAAAATTTCCACTTTGAAAATGTTTTCTTTCCACATATTCAAACTTTAACACGGGTCGATTATTTATTAAATTCTACTTTCCATTCGTGTATGTAAAGAAAATCCAGATTTAACTTTATTTTTTCGCTGTATTTCTGACATTTTTTTACTGAAATCTTAAGGATTCCAACTTTAAAAACACATGCAAGCTGCAGTTTAACCCCCGTGTCGTCCTGCGGGTCAAATTGATCCGTTTTAAAGTTTGAAAATGTGGGGGAAAAAAACAAATCACAGTGAAACTTCTGATGTCCACATTTTCAACATTTTTGGGAAATCTTTGAACATTTTTTGGTGGGAAAAAAAGAAATGTTAAGAATGTTTCTTATGAACATTCACCAAAAAATCAACTAAAATCCAGCGAAATTCACTGGATTTTTGTTGATTTTTTTTTAATGTGAATGTTCTTAAAGAAAATATTAGAAGTTTTACTGATATATATGGAATCACTTTAGATATTTTTAGGATTTTTTTTGGAAGATTTTTACTCATTTTTTAAAAAAAATAATTACAAGAATTTTCTTGTGAAATTTGGGGGATTTTTTAAAAATAAAACTTCTAAGGAATTATTGGAATTTTCTTCCCGAAGGTTTTCCAAATTTTCAGAAATTTGCTGCATTTTTTTTGCTGAATTTTTGGATTTTATACAGAGAAGGAAACTATATTTTTTGTTGCCTGTAAATGAGGACAACAGGAGGGTTAAAAGTCGAGCGGCTAAACGTTATTTTCAGCTCATAGACACAGAAGCTGCATCCGTTCAGGTCGCACTGCAGAAGAAGTCCTCAGATAAAGCGGATTCATCCGGAATGATCCGGGTTGGTGTACCTGAGCGGCTCACCTGGAGCTCCTGTCGTCACCTGTCCTGCTCCTGCTGGACCACCTCCCCGGTCAGCGTGATGGTCTGGAGGTCCGAGTAGGATGGCTGCTGCTGCTGCTGCTGCTGCTGGCTGCCGCCTCTCTGGGCCTCGGCCTGGGTCAGAGGGTGGACCATGGACATGTGGACATTCAGGTTGTGGGCTTTCTCGAAACGCTTCCCGCACATCAGACACTCGAACTCCAGGTCGGCCTCGGCCTTGTGTTTGGTCATGTGGTACTTGAGAGACGCTCGCTGGCGACACTGGAAGCCACAGACCTCACATCTGGAGGAGGAAAAGGAAACAGCGGCAGCGTTTAGGGTCTGTTTCATGGTTGGTTTATCATCAGCGCTAGATGAGCTCCAGGAGAGTCGACTCACTGCAGAGGTTTGGCTCCTGAATGTCTCATCTGGTGAACCGACAGATGTTTCCTCTGCTTGAAGGTTTGACCGCACTGATCACAGATGTAGTTCCTCTCCTCTGGAAGCACACGTGATCAACGACAGCATGAGCAAAAACAAACACTGAAAACCTACGGATACTGTCTGTGCAATGCCCATCCAAGTTCAATAGAAAGTTTAGTCCTAAATGAGTTAGACTCATTTAATCATTTCACCAGAACATGAGCTGAACAGACTTTTAAACCGACCTAATGATGTGAAGGTGAGATGCATGTTAGAGGCTGTGTGTACAAAAAAAATGCTGCATGCCAGTGAGTGGCCTAGTGATGCTAGTTGTAAGCCAAGGAATGCCTGTTACAACCTTAAGGATGTTAAGAATTAGTCTAGGAATGCAAGTTGCACACCTTTTGACACTAGTAACTAGCCTACCTTTGCTAATTGTAAACTTTGAATGGCAGTTTCTGACTAGCCTAAGAATGCTAATATACACACGTGGACAAAATTGTTGGTACCCCTCAGTTAAAGGAAAAACCCACAATTCTCACTGAAATCACTTGAAACTCACAAAAGTAACAATAAATAAAAAATTTATTGAAAATTAAATAATCAAAATCAGCCATCACTTTTGAATTGTTGATTAACATAATTATTTAAAAAAAACAAACTAATGAAATAGGGCTGGACAAAAATGATGGTACCCATAACTTAATATTTTGTTGCACAACCTTTTGAGGCAATCACTGCAATTAAACGATTTCTGTATTTGTCAATGAGCGTTCTGCAGCTGTCAACAGGTATTTTGGCCCACTCCTCATGAGCAAACAGCTCCAGTTGTCTCAGGTTTGATGGGTGTCTTCTCCAAATGGCATGTTTCAGCTCCTTCCACATATGTTCAATGGGATTCAGATCTGGGCTCATAGAAGGCCACTTTAGAATAGTCCAACGCTTTTCTCTCAGCCATTCTTGGGTGTTTTTGGCTGTGTGTTTTGGATCGTTGTCCTGTTGGAAGACCCATGACCTGCGACTGAGACCAAGCTTTCTGACACTAGGTAGCACATTTCTCTCCAGAATGCCTTGATAGTCTTCAGATTTCATCGTACCTTGCACACTTTCAAGACACCCTGTGCCAGATGCAGCAAAGCAGCCCCAAAACATTACTGAGCCTCCTCCATGTTTCACCGTAGGGACAGTGTTCTTTTCTTCGTATGCTTGGTTTTTGAGTCTATGAACATAGAGTTGATGTGCCTTACCAAAAAGCTCCAGTTTGGTCTCATCTGTCCAAAGGACATTCTCCCAGAAGCTTTGTGGCTTGTCAACATGCATTTTTGCAAATTCCAGTCTGGCTTTTTTATGAGTTTTTTTCAGCAGTGGTGTCCTCCTTGGTCGTCTCCCATGAAGTCCACTTTGGCTCAAACAACGACGAATGGTGCGATCTGACACTGATGTACCTTGGCCTTGGAGTTCACCTTTAATTTCTTTGGAGGTTGCTCTGGGCTCTTTGGATACAATTCCAACGATCCGTCTCTTCAATTTGTCATCAATTTTCCTCTTGCGGCCACGTCCAGGGAGGTTGGCTACTGTCCCGTGGGTCTTGAACTTCTGAATAATATGAGCCACTGTTGTCACAGGAACTTCAAGCTGTTTAGAGATGGTCTTATAGCCTTTACCTTTAAGATGTTTGTCTATCATTTTTTTTCGGATGTCCTGGGACAATTCTCTCCTTCGCTTTCTGTTGTCCATGTTCAGTGTGGTACACACCTTTTCACCAAACAGCAGGGTGACTACTTGTCTCCCTTTAAATAGGCAGACTGACTGATTATGAGTTTGGAAACACCTGTGATGTCAATTAAATGACACACCTGAGTTAATCATGTCACTCTGGTCAAATAGTTTTCAATCTTTTATAGAGGTACCATCATTTTTGTCCAGGCCTGTTTCATTAGTTTGTTTTTTTAAATAATTATGTTAATCAACAATTCAAAAGTAATGGCTGTTTTTGATTATTTAATTTTCAATAAATTTTTATTTATTGTTACTTTTGTGAGTTTCAAGTGATTTCAGTGAGAATTGTGGGTTTTTCCTTCTTTAACTGAGGGGTACCAACAATTTTGTCCACGTGTGTAAGCATGGATATGCTAAGGACTAGCTCAGACTAGCTCATTTAAACCCAAGAATACTACTGACTAGCCTATGAATGCTAAAGCCTGCACATGCTAATGATTAGCAAAGCACTGCTCGTTTTAACCCAAGAATACTAATGACTAGCCTAAGAATGCTAATATAAGCCTGTACATGCTAATGAATAACAAAGCACTGCTTGTTTTAACCCAAGAATACTAATAACGCTAATATAAGCCTGTACATGCTAATGAATAGCAAAGCACTGCTCAGTTCAACCCAAGAATACTAACAACTAGCCTAAGAATGCTAATATAAGCCTGTACATGCTAATGAATCGCAAAGCACTGCTTGTTGTAACCCAAGAATACTAAAGACTAGCCTAAGAGTGCTAATTATAAACCACTAGATCTGATTTTCTAGCCCAGGATGCTAGTCACAAGCCCATGGACACCAGTAGCCTCGCTAGCTTTGCTGGTTGTAAGCCTAGGAATGCTAGCTGCAAGCTAATAGATGCTAGTTTCTCAGTAAAGAGAACATGATGCGTACAGTTTTTACTGGAACTACTTTCTACTCAAGAAATAGTCCCTGATCAGCAGGTTAGCCAGATGTTTTGGCTTCACTCACAGCTGGATATTTACGCTCTGAGTTAACAGACATCACCTGTGTGGATGAGCTTGACGTGTCTCTGCAGGTAGCGGTCGATCATGAACACCTTGTTGCAGCCGGGATGAGGACACGGTCGCTCCCTCACCTCCTCATGATGCTCCTTGATGTGTTTCTACAACCAGAACCAAACATCTCTGACAGTAACTCCTCCATTCAAACAGCAGCACTGAAAGAAGCTTCAAACAAACTAAAGTTGTGACCTTCAGACCGTCAGGAGCTCTGTAAACCGCCGTACAGCCCTGATACGGACACTTGTAGATGTTAGGAAGCTCCTCTCTGGAAAACAACCATCAGCGGTGGGTTAATAATGTTTAGATGAATTAAAATATATTGTCTATCTGCAGGACTCACCCTTTAGGTTTGAACTTGTTCTTCCAGCCTGGTTTGGGTCCTGGTTTCTTCCTGACTTTGGGCTCTTCGGAGGCCTTCGGGTTTCGTCTTCTCTTGTTGGGGATGTTCAGCTGACGGGTTCTGGGAGATAAAAGTTAAAGTTTTATTTATTTTAGTGCATTTTTAGCAGCAGTAAATGAATTAATGAAGGTGTTTCTTTTCACCCACCTTTTATCTGAATACGGTTCAAACATCTCCTCGTCTGACAGTCCTCCTTTCCTGTTCTCCTCAAACTCCTCCTCAGACACCACCCTGAAAACAGATTTTAGACACGTTGTCTCACTTTAAACACTTAGAAGCACCAAAAATAAATACAAATATGAGTGTTGTGACAAATTTTGGAGAGAAAAACGGTGAAATGTAATTAAATTTTCACTCCTGCCTGTCTGAAATGTCTGTTTTTTATTTGCTTTGTTTCTTTTACATTTTGATTTTTTTTTATGTTCTAGCAAATCACTTTGAATTTCCTCGATGTTGAAATGTTCTATAGAATTAAACTTGAACATTTTTTCAGTTTTACCTGTCAGACAGATCGCTGTCAGCTGTTCTGTCCTCTAGCCGAGCTGCTGCAGGAGATAAAGGATCTTCATGAGCCGCAAAGTCTGAAGGGAAACGACAAGCAGTTCATGTGATGAACAGAGATCCATCCATCATCGATACACCGCTTCATCCTCAATAGGATCGCAGGGAGGGTGGAGTCTGTCCCAGATGACTTAAAGGCAAAGGTAGGAGTCTATCACAGGGCTACATATAGAGACAAACACATTCACACCTACGGACAATTTAGAGTAATCAATTAACCTCAGCATGTTTTTGGACTGTGGGAGGAAGCCGGAGAAAACCCACGTATGTACAGGGAGAACATGAACTCCACACAGAAAGATCCGGGACGTGAACCAGGGATCTTCTAGCTGTGACAGTGCTGGCCACCACGCCACTGTGAAGCTCAACAAAAAGTTCAAAAGCACCTGAAATCTTGTCCGGAATTGGTTGAAAATTGTCGATTGAATTGATCAGCTTTCGATTGTCTTTAGATTGAGACACCTGGATGGATTTAAACTGATCTGGTGTCAGTTTTTAGCAGAACTCAGATGTGTTTCTCCTCCTAAATGTCATGGTTCTATCTGCTGGACTGATGAAGCTCTGAGGCTCAGAAATGATGGAAAAAGTCCATTAAAAGGGGATAAACCTGGACCCTCCTCTACGGAATTCTGGAAATATTCACATTATGAAGGTGGAACTCTGATAAAAGGTCTGGTGGTTAATTATTCAATTCAATGAACTTTATTTTTCTGATAGGAACTTCATTTGTGCCAGAGCATCTGTGTGTAAGTTCTACATGCAAAAAAATAATATGCATAATAAACACAAGCAGCGTACTATACACACAAGACATCCAACCTACCAGTTAGTAGATAAGAAGACTGATAAAAAAAACAACTTACATGTCATCCTTACAAAAAGTGAAATGCTAAATGTATAAATAATTAAAAAGATTTTAAAAGGTGGTAACAAAATAGATAAAAAGGCTCAATCATTCATAAGTCTGATGAATGGAGGCACGGATTCATGGAATGAATTACATTTTTTAAAAATACTTATATTTTATTTTGAAAATGTCAAAAATAACTAAAAAAGAATATTCAAAATGACCTGAAAGTCATCCAAAATCACTCAAATCTGTCAAAAAATACTAAATCTAGACGTGACACCTGCATGGATGAAGAATAATTTGCCTGCAGCTTTTACACAACTCAAATGTACGTTTTATCCATCAAAACGTCAGCAAAATGGCATGAAAGTTGTCCACATTAAATGAAAGTTGGCCCTAAATTTGTCCAGAATGATAAAAATCTTTCAAAAATGTCAAAAATTAATTTGAAAGTGGTCAAAATGGCATGAAAGTCGTTCAATATCACACAAAATCGTCCCTGAATTAATCAAATTTGTTCAAAAAATGACACAAATCGTTCTGAGTCTAACTGACCTTCTGTGGTTCTGGTCCACTCGTCCAGCTCTGAGTTGTGGATCTGGGCGGCAGCTGGACTGTTCTGGACCAGACTACTTCCTGCTGAGGTTCTGTTGTTTCCTCCCGGCTGCTCCTCTTCCTCCTCGTCTGTAGCTCCTCCGTCTCCGGTTCCTCTCAGGTTCAGTGTTAAACCCGGACTGCACTGAGCCTCCATGACGTAGCGGTGTCCGTCCACACAGCCCCACACGGCCCTCACCGAGCCCCAGCACCGGCCCTCCAGCACCTCCTTCAGGTCGGGGCAGGAGCGGCAGGCCTCCCCGTGGTGGTGGGCCCAGGACACCAGGCCGTGGAGGACCTGAGGGTCGGAGGTGAAGGACGGCGGCGCTGAGAGGAAACGGAGAGTCAGACGGACCAGCAGAACCAAACGGGAACTAAAGAAGGAACGTTTTTATTTACCTGCTGAACTGTGGTTCACTGAGAACTCTGGACATTTTACATTCTTCCTGAAAACAGAATTATTGATAATTACACATTTTATACAGCTTCACACCTGGGTCAGTCTTAATAAAAGGCATTTATCACGGCCAAAAACTAACTTTTACAAAAATATCTTGGCTAAATTTAGACATTTTCATACTTTTTTCACACCTTTGAAATGATAAGTTTTGGTCTTTTTTTAAACTTTTAACCCTCCTGTTGTCCTCATTTATGGGCACCAAAAAATATCGTTTCCTTTTCTGAAAAATTAAAAAAATAAAATAAAATAAGCAAGAAATACCCCAAATTTCAGAAATTTGCAAAACATTCAGGAAGAAAATTCCAATAATTCCTTAAAAGTTTTATTTTTAAAAAATCCCCCAAATTTTGCAAAAAAAAATTTTTGTAAATATTTTTAAAAAATTAGTAAAAATCTTCACAAAAAAATCCTAAAAATATCTAAAGTGACTCCATATATATCAGTAAAACTTCTAATATTTTCTTAAGAACATTCACATAAAAACCAAAATCCAGCAAAAATTCACTGGATTTTAGTTGATTTTTTATGTGAATGTTCTTAAGAAACATTTTTAACATTTCTTTTTTTTCCACCAAAAAACCTTCAAAGATTTCCCAAAAACGTTGAAAATGTGGACATCAGAAGTTTCACTCTGAGAATATTTTTTTCCACATTTTCAAACTTTAAAACGGGTCAGTTTTGACCCACAGGACGACATGAGGATTAATAAAATCACTTTTGGTGAAATGTCGACTGTATTTTATCAGAAATATGCATCCATCCATAGATGTACACTTACAGGAACATTATGGAGACACAATATCATACAAAATGAAAAATGTGGATCAACTGGTAACTACTGTGTTCTCGTTACATTTCATGTCTATAGTTTCATTTCTGGAAGCACTGAACCTTTAACATGGCTACCCAGCTTCTTTTCGAGGGTGAAAATAGAAAAATCTTCAAATTTGGAAACATGCAAATCTCTAAATTCAGCCAAGCTAATTTACAGAACTTGAATTTGTGTCCTAAATAAAAGACTAAACTCTGAACCAGAACACTGGAACTGTCTGAACTGACCCACTGGTTTAGATTTTCTCTCTCAGACTCACGGGTTCTTCAGCTTCTCCTTCCCGACGGCCGGCAGGTTGACTCTCTGCAGGAAGCGGACCAGGATGCTGTGGCACTTGTAGAACTTGGCGTGACATTTCTTGCAGATGAACTCGGACAGTCGAGGGTCTCGGTCCAGCTGGACGCCGACGAGTCGCTGGAAGTCCGAGTAGAACATCAGCGGCGACGGAGCGGTGCCGTCCGACTCCTCGTCCACCACGTCCAGGGAGTCCTGAGGCCACTTGATGAAGGCGTGACGGAGGCTGCGAGGAGAGAACTTCCCGTGACAGAGCCGACAGACGGCGGTGGACAGCCGACCTGATGGACGCAGAACAGAACCACAGCTCATGTAAGGTTTCTTTATTTAAACCAAGGGTGTCAAACTCATTTTAGGTCAGAGGCCACATTTAGCCCAGTTTGATCAAGTGGGCAGGACCAGTTTTTACCGTATGATCAAAACGACAAAAGTCAATAAAAACAGACAAAAAAACAAAACAAACCATTGCGGAAATGAGACACAACATGACAAAAAATTAGACAACACAAAATAAAACAAGGAAAGAGACGAAAAAAAAATAGACAAACAAGTTACAAAGCAACAAAATAAATGGATAAACAACAAAAACGAGACAAAAAAGTACACAAAACAACGAATAAAGCAAAACCCAAAATGACAAAAAAGAAACACAAAATGACAAAAACAAGAAACAAAACAACACAAACATGAGAAGAAAGATAAAAATCTGACAAAAAAACAAGACAAAATATTACAAAAATTAGACCCAAAATGACAAAACAAGACACGAAATGCTGAAAAATATGACAAATGACATAAAACAAGAGTGAAAAAAAATTTGACAAAAAAAAAAAAGTACAAACGGCACACAAAACGGGTCAGTTTTGACCCGCAGGACGACACGAGGGTTAAAGGCTGAAGAAACCAAACACCTCAACAGTTTTTCCTACTTGAAACATTTTAAAAACACTTCACATTTCCATAGTTTATAATATCAGGCGGCACAAAAAGCTCAATTATCTCAAGATTTTCGTCTTAAAGCAGAAGAAATCCAGAGTAATGAAACAAGAGGCTGAATTTGAGGAGGTGTAAATATTTTAAAGTATTAAAAATGCATAAAATATATAAATACAGTTGCTAAATAGCTAAACAAAATGCTGCTTAAAGTGACAGTTGTTTGTAATGGAGTTTTGTGTAACGTTCTGTCTCACCTGACGTCCTGGATTTGTTCTCTGGATGTTTCTGGGCGTCGTCGGTCGTCGTGCTGCTGAAGTCTGAGTTTTCCGTCTTGTCTGTTGCCGTGGCGTCTCCATAGAAACCATCTGTCGTTACGGCGACAGTCTTCCGAGGTCTCCCTCTGTTCCCAGACGGCCTCTTCTCCTCGCCGATGTCTGCCGTCGTCTGCGTCCCGCCGGTCTGACACGACGCCTCCACTGACCTCAAACGTCTGCTCTTCTTCTTCATGGTTTGTCTGTTTGGAGCGTCAGCAGCTGAAGGGAGTCCTGCTGCCTGCGTCTCTGGATTAACAACCAAACAAGTTTAATTCAGTGTTTTGGTAAATGGTAACAATAACGTGGGTTCATAGTTTGACACTGTTCGTCCTCTGAAAGCAGAAAGTTTGTCTGAGCTCTAAAATCTGGCTTTGAGGTAAAAACCAGCAACAAACACTGAGAACAGTTTCTGTGATGTAGAAGAATGGTGTAACGAGTTGGTAAACACGTGAAATAAAAAATAACTGTATATTCTGCATAAAGGAGTCAAGTCATCCACTGACAGAAAATTAGACGGCAACAGTTTGAATAAACATTTTATAGATTTTGTCTCTTTTTTTAAGCAAAAGTATAAATTATTCACTGTTTCTCATCAGACTGCAGGGATGTTTTATACTACTTTTCTCATTGAATCGCAGAAAAACTTGTAATTAATCAGCAATAAAAATAATCTTTCATTGCAGGCAGTCCTGAGCTCATTAGCTTCCATATCAAACAGTTAAATCATGGTCAAATAACCAGTGGGACTTGTGCTTTAGCTACGGTTGGCTTTCCTCTTTATATCATATTTAAATATTCTTACTGTTTTTTGCTATCATAATATAATGCATGTATTTGTTTTAACTCCAGTACATCAAGCAGGTATGGCACACCTACAATACAACGACAATAAAGGCTTTCTTATTCTTTATATGATGCTCATTAATATCAACAGTCCTTATTTCATCCACAACAACAAAAACTATGATAAAAATCATTAATAGTAAAGTGAAAAAATAAAATAAAAAAACAAGAAAATAATCTTAAATTACAGGGCATCATAAAAATATATAAAAAGTTAGAAAACCCCATAAAAATGTGTTTATGTATCACAGACACGGGCAATTTGGTTGCAAGGCAGATAAAAACAGTAACGAACAACTCTACATTACAGAATTAACTAATCAATAAATCAAGAAACACATCTACAGATTTACACAAATGTATATCCTCAGAAACAGCCGCTTTGCTCACTTGTTTAATGTCAAATTCAGAGTAAATTATAAGAAGTGTTGTTCTGCCACTCTGGTATCAATTTGATGAAATTGAAACATCAACAACTGGACCAAAACTAATTTTTTCGGGACTTTGAGAATCGAAATCTTGAGATCAGTGCTGATGTCAAGCCCTAAAAACACAGAGTTCAGTTTGAATAATTCCGTCATTTATTTTACAAATTGACATTTGCTGTTCGTTTTTAATCAGAAGATAGAAATTTAGCCTCAGTAAACATTTGACGTTACATTCAAAACTATTGCTAAGCTACAAGCTAACCAAAGCCGCGTCTTAATTTAAATTAATATATTGATTAACTTACAAAAACAGAATAAACTGTTGGACATTTTTACATTAAAATACGTTTCCGTTAACAGTTCAACCAGCTAACGTTAGACTGTTAACCTGATTAGCTTAGTTAGCTTGTTTGAAGATGCTTCGCTTGCTCGTTTCATCAAAATGCAGCCCGAGTTTAAGTTGTAATTAATTCAGGATTCAGTCAGAACCTACCGTGAGTGTTCACAGATCCTAGACCTCGGAGAACATGTTGTTTTAATGATAAAAGATGGTTTCATTAGTCTGCAGAAGAAGCTGTGGAGCTACAGCGATGCTGCCAGTTGTAAACATTAGACCCGGGACCGCTACGAGACAGAAACACGGAAGGGAACATTAGAGAGCGACATCTTCCGGCCGGAGGAGCGGAAGTATAGCTCAGTAGTATCAACCATAGATATATATATCTATGGTATCAACGGGCTTTATTACAGCCACAGAACAACAAAACCAATGTTAAAAGTCATTAATCGTAAAGTGAAAAAAATGTATAAAAATAAAGCACAGAAAAAATCTCAATGTATAGAGCATCATAAAAACTGCAATGAAAATAAAAATATTTGAAATAACTATATTTGTAGCTGATGAAAATACTATTTAAATGTACCGTTACATTCACACATTGTAAAATAACTCTAAAAAATACAGATTTTTGCTGCAGACATTACGTACAGTTTGACTTGGGGTTTTTGTTATTATTTTTTTTAACTTTTAGAGTGATTTTACTAGATAGTGTCTGTAATGTAGCAAAGCAGGGAAAATCTGTAAAATAACATTAAAAATACTTTATCAAGTTTTTTTTATCAAATACCAGCAAATATATGACAAAACAATATTCTTTGATTTAGATATATTAAAAATAATGTCTGTCCAATATAAAATAATATATAAATAAATATATAAAAACTAATTGCCATTTGTTTCCTTACTTTTTTGTAGTCAACTAGTAAATTACAGCATTTTTTTCCGTGATTTTACTAATTATTATCAAAATGGGGAAATCTGTAAAATAATAGTCAAAAATGTATAATTTTTCAGTCTTTAATATACAGATTTTTTCTTTCAAACAACAGCAAGTGTCTGTAAAATAACAATATTGTTTGCTAATTTAAATTTAAACAACTAGTGTCATTTTATTGTCAAATATAAAAAATACAATTACCATTTGTTTGCAAAAGATTTTTGTGAATGCTACTTAAAGTTTGGCCTGTTTTTTGTAATCAGCTTGTAAATTGCAAGTTTTTTTTACAACTGTGATTTTACCAGTAATTATGAAAACAGGGAAATCTGTAAAATAACAGTTAAAATTTCCTTAAAATACAGATTGATTTTTTTCAAATAACAGCAAATATTAGTAAAATAATATTAATGCTTGCAGATGCTATTTAATCCATTACCCTGTATTTTTTTGTTTTGTTTTTTTACAGTGAACTAGTCAATTAGAACGTTTTTTTCAGTGATTTCACCAGTTATTATCAACATAGGAAATCTTTAAAAGAATAAAAAAAATGTTCAAAAAAATGCTTTTGCAACTGGTATTTTCTTTTATTACAGAGTATATGTGAATTAACATAAAATTCACTAAAATACTTATTCATCTGATTTATCATTTCGCTATATTTCTAATCTCCTGCTGCTTATTCAGGTTGTACATAATGAGACGGTGAATTATTGGTATTAGAGCTGAAACTTCTTTTCCTTTTTTTGTCATTATTGATTAATTTCCCCATTTTTTCCTCACAAATTAAAATAAAAATCCTTTTTACTATGAAAGTAATAATCACCTTGCAGTCGAGTGGCCAAATCAGGAGCACAATCAAAATTTACACTGAAAATAGATTAGAAAACACTTATTTTTATATTAGAGCTATATGTATGTTATTTTTGCTGACATGATTAGAAAACACCTTGAAGATTTCAGAAAAGCATTGGTTTTATACTGTAATGTACACCTGGCATATCAGTTGTTGAAGGAGTCAGATATTATTGTAATTCCCAGTACATCCGCTTGTCCACCACCGGCGCTATGGAGCTCCGTTAGAAGATATAACAGCAGCGGTAGAAGAAGACGAAGAAGAATTAGAAGGAAGCTAACCATGGCTACAGCTGACAGCGGACTGAAGCCTCTTCAAAATGCCATGAAAATGGCAAAAACAGCGATACAGCTGGACGGAGGAAACAAACACAAGGTAGAGAACCGAGCAGCGTCACAGAAACGACAAACATTCCGTTATTAACCGGACAGAAAACGGAGAGCGGGGATGTAAACAGACGGAGGGGGGCGGAGGCTACCTAAACGTTAACTGTCAGTCAGTAAACGGCAGCAGGGACTCAGAACTCAACATCCTGACTTAGTTTATGAACTATTTTTATTGTTAATGCCATTAATATACGTTTCAATCCAGTAAACACCAGCAGGGAGTCACAGCTGAACATTTTGGCTAACTTTATGAACTATTTTTATTGTAAATACCACTAATTTATGTTTAAATCCAGCAGAATATTAAACACTAATAGATATACGAGCTAGTAAGCTAAATTATTGCACTGTAAGCTAATTTAAACGTGCTAATTTAGCTTTAAATTAAACTTTATTTTAACAGTAACACCCAGAACCTATTCATCTTGACAGTGCCTCTCAAATTTTAGGATTTGATGGCTATAGGAATTGTTAATTTTTTTTTAAAATTTTAGGTCTTACTAGTATTAAAACTAAGAATTCAATTGCACTTCCCTGTGTGTTTAAATTCCTATTTTAGGGTTAATGTAGTACATAACAGTAGTGAGTATAGCCCTGTGTAATATCCTTTAAATGTCAAATGATTAAAAGTTGTGTCATCAATCTATAAGTTATTATTTATGAGTTGAACATTAAAGTATTTTGTCTCATAAACACTGCAAAACGAATACTTTGGAAAGATTGTATTGAAAAAAACATGCCCTAAAATAGAAACTAAATGCAACAAAAATTAATCTACAAACTAAACTACCACCTGTGATTTCCAGTCAGCCTAACAGCAATCTATAATTTCATTCAGCAGATGCTTTTATCCAAAGCGACATACATCTGAGAGTAGGGTAGGGCTCTAATCAGGAGAAAACAACCTGGATAAGTGTCATAGAACAGATATGCCAAAAATAAAATAAAACAGCTGCACGAACATGATTCTTCCATGAGATTGTAGAACCATTTAGCTCAACAACAAACAAAAAAAAAACCCAGAATGCACATTTCAGTTTTTACTCTAATGGCATTTCGAGTCCATGAAAACTCTTTTAAGTTTTCTCGGAATGACACAAATTACTTTTTCCAAGCTGCAGACGACCCGAATAGAGAACAGAGTCGAAACTTTGAGTTTGTTGAGTTATTAATTCAATGTACAACAATCTCTGTGGGTATCTTTCACCATTTCCTTGCTTATGATCTGACTTGCTTGTGGTTTCTCTGCAGGAAGCCTACTGTGAATACCTCCGGACCATCAACTACATTTCACATGCACTTTTGGAGGAAGCTGCGTCACAAAGTAAGATCTGAGTAGAGGCTTGTAAAGTCAGCTTTACAATTTCATATCTAACTACACTATGTGATTGTTTGCTCTGTTGCTTTGGTGTGTGTTTTCAGTTTTACATGTTATGCAGAGGTGTCCAGTGGGAGTTGCTATAAGCTTTTTGAAACATGAATCCTTTTTAATATTAAGTTAAAATGTTTGTACTGTGTTTAGGTCAGCAGCAAGTCAAAGAACAGCTTGTATGCTTCTTTAATTAGTTTTTATTGGTGTAAAATGCTGCATAAAATGAGTAGTTTAAAGTAAAGGTCATTCCAAGAAAAATCAACCAGAGCCTCGTACCTGACCTCCTCAGATTCAGCTGATGTTTTATCTGCAGTAACTTCAGTATATTTAATAGAGCCATGCACAATTTAAATTCTAGTCCCAGGTCCTTGAAGTCCATAGAGGAGGGTCCAGATTTATCACTTTTTAATGGACTTTTTCCATCATTTCTGAGCCTCAGAACTTCATCAGTCCAGCAGAGAGAACCATGACATTTAGGAGGAGAAACACATCTGAGTTCTGGTAAAAACTGACACCAGATCAGTTTTACATCCATCCAGGTGAGAACTGGAACAACACAAAAATTGATCAAATTGACTGGAAGTTTGTCCGAAATTAATCAGAATGTTCAAAAATGACAGATGTCTCCAGAATGACTCGCAAATCTGTTTCTGACTCGTGAATGATGCAAAATTACTGAAAATAGGTTCAGAATGACACAAAACAGCCTAAAATGGCTTTAAAATGGTCCAAAATTACTTAAAAGTTGCCCAAAATGACTCAAAAATGATGCAAAATGACTGAAAATCTGCTCAGAATTACACAAAAATGGTCCAAAAATGAATGAAAAATGATCTAAAATGTCAGGAATATTTATCGCTTGACGTTTTCAGGATGGTAAAAAAAGTGCATTCTGGGTAAACTTTCAAGGCTCATGTCAGCATGTGCGATAGGTGGTTGGTCAGAGCAAGTTGGAGACAATGTAAGGGTCATTCTTACACACATTTAATACCAGAATCATCTTCTTGACTTGATTTTTTTCTCTGTTAAAATATTTAAAATCTGTCAAATCTGCATCTTAACAGTAACTGAAGCGCAATATTTCCCTCTGAAATGTGGTGGAGTTTAAGGAGAAAGTGGCATTTACCTCATAATTCTACTTACTTGAGTAAATGTACTTAGTTCCTTTCTACGACTGCTTGCAATTTAGATTTTGCTTGTATGGACTCGTACAGAGATGAGCCAAACATCATGACCACTCACAGGAGATTAAGTTCAAACAGAGGCGATCGTCAATTTCTGGGAAACATCCGACAGTATTTGAACAATCGGTTCTCATGGCAACGCATTAAGTAATTCGAAGGTTTAAACGGATGATTCACAGGATGAATCACGGGTCTGATCTGTGGTGGCTCCACCTGTCATCTCCAGGACTTAAAGGATCTGCAGAGGAGAAGTTCTGACTAAAAGTAGATTAGTCAGAGGTGGTCCGAGTGTTTTGGCTCGACGGCATATTTCTGCTTAATTAAACCCAAAAACCCGGCTGTCAGGTTTAAAAAGTGTGTTTCAAATGTTGAAAAGAACTGCACAAATGAAGTATTTCAGCCAGAAACTGTAAAAAACAGAAAGAATTGTTAGATTTTGAGCTTTCTGACGGTCTTTGAACTAATCATCTGTGACGTGACGTGGGGCTTTATCAACCAGGTGATCAAAATCCAAGCTTGAAATTGTGATATTTCATCAAAATCACTTTATTCTGCATGTCTTATGTTTGTATTATTTAGATTTAGTTGAACTGCAGGCAGTGTTTCCACAGAGACACTGAGAGGAAAGTCAAAGTTACAGGATGAATAGAATAAAGTCAGCATGGCTCAGAAACAGAGAACAGAGGAGAGAGTTGTTGAAGATACATTCAGCATGGAGAAACATCTTCCTACTGATGATGAAATGTGGATTAAAACCCGTCCAAAATGACTTAAATTCACCTTAATGACTGAAATCATGTTTAAAATGACAAGTTTCCAGGCGCCTGTGTAGCTCAACAGGTTAAGCGGGTGAACCATGTACATGTACCCTGATGCAGCGGTCTGGGTTCGATTCCTGCCCGCAGCCCTTTGCTGCATGTCTTTCCCCCACTCTTCTCTCACATTTCCTGTCTGTCTCTTCAATGCATCTATCAATAAAAAAGCCAAAAAAAAATAAAATGACAAATTTTCAGGTACTTTCAAGTAAATGTGGACTGTTTTTGAGTAATTCTTGACTCGTTTTGGAAATTCTTTGTTACTTTGGACCAACTTTGTGTCATTTTGGAGAAGTTTCAATTATTTTCAGACTGAAAATCAAAGCTACTGGATGAATCAAATAAATGCAGCATGGCTCAGAAAGCACTTTCGCCTTGCAGCAAGAAGATCCCGGTTCAAATCCCGGGGTGGGCCTGGGATCTTTCTGCATGGAGTCTGCATGTTCTCCCTGTGCATGCGTGGGTTTTCTCCGGGTACTCCGGCTTCCTCCCACAGTCTAAAAACATGCTGAGGTTAATTGATTACTCTAAATTGTCCGTAGGTGTGAATGTGAGTGTGATTGTGTGTCTGTATATGTAGCCCTGTGACAGACTGGAGACCTGTCCAGGGTGTCTCCTGCCTTCACCCGAGTCAGCTGGGATAGACTCCAGCACCCCCCATGACCCTAGTGAGGATAAAGCGGTGTATAGAGGATGGATGGATGGCTCAGAAACAGTGAACAGAGGAGAGAGTTGTTGAAGATACATTCAGCATTGAGAAACATCTTTCTATTGATGATGAGCAGAGACTCAAAACTGGACTAAGTGATGTTTGAAATGATAAAAATCTTGTCCAAAAAGACCCGATGACAAAAAAAATGGCTTTTTAAGCAAAATTTTATTCATTTTGAACTAATTTACAGTAATTTACGAGATTTTTCAAGTCAGTTTGGACATTTTTTGTTACTTTGGAGAAATTTTAAGAGATTTTAGACGAGTTTCTAAGGAATTTGGACAACTTTAGAATGTCTTGGATCAGTAAAATAAATACAGCATGTCTCAGAAACAGTGAACAGAGGAGCAAGTTGTTGGAAGATACATTCAGCATGGAGAAACATCTTCATAGAAATGATTAACAGAGTGGAGAGAAAAAGACTGGGGAGGCTGAAAACATAGAAATAATTAAATATCTGCAGTATGTGAAGACAAAAACACCCCAAAGAGATACAAAAGGATAAGCCAGAACAAAGCAACAAAAACGAGACACAAACTGAGAAAAAAACTAGATGAAAAATGAGAAATGAAACAACACAAATGAGAGGGCAGTTGGAAAGTTCAAATTTTCCCAATTTTTTTCAAACGAACAATCAAAGAAACTCAATTTTTTGGTGTTGTCTGTCGTTCTGTGTCAGAAGACGTTTCTTCTTCATTCTCTCTCCTTCTTTTTGGTTGTTCTGTTTCCATAGCGGACTTTTTATTGCAGTGAAAATGAGTCTCGGCGAAGAAAAATGTGACGACAGCAGGAGAAAAAAAGGCCAGGAACAGTAAAAAGAGATCTGTCATTATTCGTCTCCTATTAGTGATTTCTAATGAGATGTATTTCTGTTCCATGATAGCATGAAGCTGCTTTTAACCATAAAAAACCTTTATATTAGTATGAATCAAATGAAAAAGCCTCTGGGGTTCGAGCAGCTGATGGGTTTGTCTCAGCAACAGCGACGTTAATCATTCCTACCGGCCCTGAACTAATCAGGTTGAACACAATAGTGGATTGTTGTTCATGAAACTGAGTCAGACCTCAAACCTGCATTGCATTAATCTGCCAGAATCTCCAATAATGATTCACCTCTCATGACTTGTTTCCTCAGAGGAGAAGGAGATGGTGGCGGTGGAAGTGGAGCGGATGCTGAGGTTGGCTGAACAATGTCTGGAGAGAGCAAAGTCGTTCATAGGGAAGAACGTCGACCCACCAGACCTCCACACCTCCTCTTCTTCTGCTGCTGCTGCTGCTTCCTCTTCATCAGAGCCCCATCAGACCACCTCTGCTCCTGCAAACACCGGTGAACACAAACCCTCCAATCAGCAGCATCTCTTCTACAAACACACCATTCAGTCACAAATCAAATTCAGCCACATGACTGAGTCCCCTGAGCCCAGAACCACAAATACCCTGTTAAAAAAAAGAAAATGTGCCAGAAAAATACGGTAAACAGCAGTGGAATAGTGTCACGCTGGAAAACTGGAAAAACACTGAAAACAACAGCAAAAATCTGAAAAATAATAACACTTTTAGCTGATTTAAATACAGTTGAACAGTGTAATTTGACAGTGACATATTGGAAAATAATTATGAACTAGTTTGTACATTTTTTTCTTGCAGTCAACATGTAAATTATTGTTTTTTTTTCTGTGATTTTACTAGTTATAATCTGTAATTTATCATCACAGTGAAAATCTATAAAATAGCACTTACACACCATGTTTCAATCCCTATTACAGATATAAATATTTTAAAATAATTAATTTTCTCTTGATTTAAATACAGTATAACACAAAAATAATTTAAAAGTTACACTTTTTTTTGAAATACTGACTTTTAATGTGGACATTATTTACAATTTTAGCCTTTTTTTTACAGCCTAAATGTATTTTTTTCTTAGATTTTTACTAGTAGTTATCTATAAATTACCAACAATGTAAAAATGTATAAAATAACACTCATAAAACAGAATACATTTTTCAAACCCTAATATAGATGTAAGTATTTTTTAATTCATGTTTTCTGTTGATTTGAACACAGTATAACACAAGAATGATTTTACAGCTAAACTTTTTTCTAATACTGATTAATTACAGTTTTGACCTGGTGTTTTACAGCTTAAACGTAAATTGATATTTTTTTTCTGTAATTTTACTCGTCATTATCTCTAATTTACCAACACGGTAAAAATCTATGAAATAAAACTTATTTTAAAAAAATATTTACCGTTTTTTAAAACTTTATATAGCTATACATATTTTTAATTAATATTTTCTGTAGATTTAAATGCAGAACAGCACTGTAATTTTACACTTTTACACACATTGTAAAAGAATAATTCCTTTTTCTTAGTACAAATTTTTAATGTAAATTTGTAATATTTTTTCTAGGATTTTTACTAGTTATTAGCTGTAATTCAACAAAACTGGGAAAATCTGTAAAATAGCAGAAAAATAAAAAATAAAATGAAACAATAATAAAAATTATTTATCATTTTTCAAACCTTGATATACATATTTTAAAGAACTATTCAATACAAAATAGTGAAATTTTACGGTCAAGTAAAAATTTTAATGTGTTTTTTTTTTACAGTTTTTTTAAATAGTTTTTTTTCCTAATGTTTCAGTGATATTTGCTAGTTATTATCTGTAATTTTACAAAACAGAGAAAATTTGTAAAACTGAAAAAATTGTTAACCACTTTTCAAACCCTAATATACACATACATATAAATATTTGTAAAATAATATTTTTTGTTGATTTAAATACAGTCCAGCACCTCTTGTACTGCCTATATTTTTACTGTATTTATTTGTTTTTAAAAATGTTATGTGATATCGTCTGTAATTTAACAAAACAGAGAAGAGCTGTGAAATAAGAGTTAAAAAAATTTAAAATAATTTTTAAAAACCCAATTATACATGTTAATAATAATATTTTTATAATTTTTATAATAATAATAAATCAGACTTTTTCAAATAATGACAATATTTATGGAATAGCATTTTTACTGATTTAAATACATTAAAAAAGTAACATTTTACGGTCAAAAAGAAAAAATGGTATTTATGAAAATACAAATTTTTGATGCAAACATTGTTTTTTATTGCTTAAATGTAATTTTTTTGTGTGACTATTATTAGTTACTGTTAGTACATAGTTATCATCAGTAATTTAACAAAACAGAGAAAATCTGTTAAGTAACAGTAATCTGTTCCATAAATCCTAGTTAAAAACTGACTTTTTTTTAACCACCGTGTCCTTGTTCGTCTCTGTGTTTTCAGTCCCTGCAGCTGATTCTCCTGTTGAGCAGAAATCCAGCAGCCCGGCAAAAACCAACCATCGTAGAGTTTTATCAGACGGTGGAGGGGAGCTCTCTCCTTTCCTGCCTCCTGAAGTCTTCCAGAGATTACAAACTGTAGCAGCACAGGACACGAGCAAGAAGTAAGAATGAGCAGGGAAAATCTGAAATATAAAAGCAGATAACAGATCTCTAGGAAGCTATTTTTAAAAATGAAATACCAAACACATTCTTACAGTCTTAGTGTGTTTCAGCAACTTCACTCATTCTGTGACTGGAGTTAGAACGTTTAATGAGGTCAAATATGAAGATTATCTGCAAAAATATTAGATTTAAGTTGCATGTATGAAGGTTTTTGGTACTTGTGTTTGTTTTCAATGATATTTAACCTCTGAAAAGACACTGATGCATCCTTTAAGTAACTTATTGTTTGTTTGTGTTTTTGTAGGGAGCTGACTCCCATCGAAGAAGCATCACGACTGAACCAGAAGCTGAAAGCCACCTATGAAGCTCGACTGGCCAGACTCACCCCTGGTCAGGCCTACCAGAAGACGTCTTTGGTGAGAGTTTAAGCTAAAGGAGTCAGAGGAGTCAGAGGTGTCTTGGTGGCCTCCTTCACTTGTCTCTTCCTTGTACAGTCCACCCAGACTAAAATAGTTACTCATAACAACATAGCAATGCAAAATAACCACATTATTTTTTTTTTGCATATTGTTCAGCCTTAAAGACTCTTTGGTTCTTAGTTGTTCTAGGTAAAAATGATGGATTGATAGGTGTTTATGTGGTTACCTGAAGGCCACCAGTAGCCTCATATAACTGCATCAGTAGAAAATAGTGTCTGTGACCCAATTTAATACCTGAAACTACAAGACTAGATACTGTGCATCATAAATAACCGGCAAGATGTGTTTTGTTTCCTTAGCTCTTTTAAATGCAGCCAAAAATAGTTGAGCTGTACCAAAGGAAATCGTACCGATCGATTACAAAGACAGAAAATCTGCACATTTTCAGTAGATTAACTAAATATTGTCCTGATGCACTAAAATTAATTATAAATCTGCGTAGAAAGCTGGTGTTTGCAGCGTATTAAACCTTTTGAAGCTGCTACTGAGGAATGCAACAAGTCAAGTTAGGTTAGCTGCTGTTTTTATATCCTCTGACGTGTTGGTTGTTTTAACTGCTGTTCACAAAGTTTAAACTTGACCTTTTGAACAAAACGCAGCCACACCAACGACCTCTGTGACATTTCATCAGTTAGTTTGGAGCTGACTCAGACTGATCGTTCATGTAACAAGTCAGACTTGGCAGCTTCCGTTAGGTTGGGCCAGATTGGAATTGTGAAAATGTAGAGGTGTTCATAAGTAGTTTGCTCCTCCGGTTTGCCAGAAATAATGGACTGGTTGACACATTTGCTTGAGTAAATACGCCACTTAAAAGGATGAAAATTCCACAGCCGGGTCTGAATAGTTGATTGTTTAGCAGCCTGGATGTGGTGTAAAGTCACAGAGCGTTAGAAAAAACTGGATATTATACAATCACAGGTATCTAAGAACTTAATGTTAAAATTGTCCCGCTTGAGGATAACTGGTGGTTTTAGTTATGTGACGCCTTAAAATAAAAGTAAAATACACTTTTAAAATGTTTAAAATTTTCCAAATATACTCTTCAAATAGACCTTTTTGTCTCCTCTGTCCTTGATATGGAGAGTGTAACTAGTTCATTAGCAGAAGTAAAAGTCCTAAATTGGTGTTACGTCCATGTTTGTACAGTGTGGTGTAATCTGACACCCTTTTTAACACAAAGGAACCGTTCATGACAACCATTCACTCATGAAAACGAACTGCTCACGAACTCACTCATCTCTGTCTATAAACACAGCGTCCACGATGATGGATGTGTTTCTTTAGCGGTTCTAAAGAAAACCTTAATCAGCAGCCAAAATCTAGTTCCAGAATTATGATGTACAGCTGAGCGTGAGAACGGTTGTCGTGACAACTCTGCTGTGTGTGCATAAGTGCGTGACATCAGTCCATTAGAAAAACATTGCCTAATAGTTTCGAGCTTGAAATAACTCCCAAGTTCAAAACCATAGCATCATATCATAATCATACCAAGCCAATCAAGAGAACTGAAGCTCCTGAGGACTGCCAGGTGGAATGAAACTAGAATTCTTGACCAGCTTTGGTTGCAGTCGAGTGAAAGTGTTTCAGTGTAAACACATAGATGTTTCTAAGAGGCCTTCTCAGAAATATCAATTTGAGTTAAGACATCATTTAAAGAACTCAAACTATGCATATTTACAGGTTTACAGTTTTATTTTTAGAGAACTGTTTATATATAATTCTAATATCAGCCCATCTGTATTTTAAACGGCATCTATTGTCAATAACATCATGGATTTAGCTGCTGCTGTTGGGTGCATTTTGATGTGAAGCCAAAAAAAATGAAGGTTTAGGCAATTTGTTGGATTTGCCGCAAAACAAGTGGTGTTTAAAGATACTAATACCACTAAAATAACTATTAAAGATTTAAAATAAACAGAAAAAGACAATTGTATCATTAATTGCAATCATATTAGTAATTTCAGCTTTTTATTTATGACCTGCAAACCTAAGGACATCCTATCTGCCATTGTCCCATCCATCTCTTACTTGTAACTCCTTCAGAGGAGTCATAGGTGTCTTGATGGCCTTCCTCAATAGTTTCTTTCTTGTAACTTCTTCAGGGAAGTCATAGAGGTCTTGTTGGCCTCCCTCACTAGTCTCTTTCTCCTTCAGAGGAGTCATAGGTGTCTTGGTGGCCTCCCTCGCTAGTCTCTTTCTTGTAACTCCTTCAAAGGAGTCATAGGTGTCTCTTTGGCCTCCCTCACGTATGATTTAGTACCTCCAAACCAAAGGACGCTCCCATCAGCCTCTGTCATAACTTTGTCTGAATGCTAAATAGCAACATGCTAAGGTAAGATGACGTATAGTGTAACTACTGAATGCCAGCATGTTTGCATTTTTAGTTTGAGCACGTTGATGTTCTGCTTGAGTGCAGCGTCAGTGAGCTGCTGTCAGAACGACTGTAGACTCTCAGTGTTGTTCATGAATTACAGAAACGCAGCTTTAGCTTTGGTCTCGGTAATGTTGGGCTCTTGTGTCTTGTGCTTCTGTCCCTGTTGTGAAAAGAGTAAACAGAAATGAAGCCTCGAGGGGTAAAAGGATGTCAGCATCAACAATTTGTTTACATGTGAAAGATGTCACTCATTAACCGAAACTAAGAACATTATCCTGCAAATGTAGTTCTTCTAAACTACAAACATGCAGATTTAGAAGTTTATATGTGCAGTTGTTGTCTTGTCGTAGAGCTATCTTCCAGTTTTTTTTACATATCAACCTGATTTTTGGTTGTTTGGTGATATTAAGTGTGTGAACCATTTCATGTAAAATGAAGAGTTTTATCATTCGTGTTTTGGTAGGTTATCTGTAAAATCTGATCAAACTAAGGCACGCCTCAGATTAAAATGTCTGTCCTACATTGGCATGTCCTGGCTGGACTGTTAAAAAGATGCCAACGCATAGCAGCTAATTTCAGGGTGTGGTGTGGAACAGACAGAAGGTAAAATATTCGGCATGGGTATACTCCGCCCATTGTCATTTCCTGTATAGTGTGTTGTTTCATGATTCTGTTGTAGAGATACTGTGTAGTGGAACAACACTTTTTCTTTTGCTAAACAGAATGGACAGCATTAACATACTAACATGAAAGATTTCCCTGTTGTTGTGGTGACGTTACATTAAAAAATAAAAGTAAATCAATGACTGTTCAGTTCTTCAGATGCTAGGAGTGCATGAAGACTCTTGTGTTCACTCTTGCAGCCAACAGCGGAAAATTTTAGTGTTGGCAGAACCAGTTGTAGAATGTAAGTAAACCTGGTAGACTGCTCTTTCTGAATGGCTCACCTGGAAGCAGTAAGGGGGCAGAGTTATGCCCAATTTGAGCTGCTATTGGTTAGTTGGGTATGAAGTAGCACTTCAGGTGAAATTCTGTTAAGCTACGAGGCTAACTAGTTAGTTCCAGTGAGTGTTGAATTCATCAGATGCTGGAATTGCATGAAGACTCTTGTGTTCACTCTAGCTGCTTGAGTCTAGCAGCTAACAGCGGAACATTTTAGAGTTAGCAGAAGTAGCTATAGAAAGTAAACAAACCTGCTTGACTGTGAGTTAGCTGCTCTTTCTGAATGGCTCACCTGGAAATTCTGAGGGGGCGGAGTTATGTCCAAATTGAGCTGCTATTGGGTAGCACATTAGGTGAAATTAAAGCTAGGAAGCTAACTAGTTGTTGAGGAGTGGCAGAAGTAAACATGTTCAGATATTAACGGCTTTTATTTCACACCTCCACGTTTGTAATGACCATAAAGAACAATAAAAATAGATTTTCGCGATATTTTAAAAGTAAAATCAGGTGGAAAAAGCGAGCAGAGCGCTAAACCTGTGCTTTTATTGTGAACGTTCGTAGCTGCTGTTAGCTTATAGCCGTTAGCTGATAGCAGTTAGGTGTTAGCCGTTCGCTTGTTGATTCGCCCCGTTTGATGAAGACTGATAACCTGAGTGGAGGAAGAAGAGCCGATTGTGTGGAAATCTCTTCCGCTCAGGGCTCATTTAACGCCAGATAAGGTCAGAGACACGAGGCCGAGCTGTTTTCTCGTCGTCTAATTGATTTGTTTGGTTAAAAAAGACTCTCCACTCAGTAAAAAATGATGGTAAGTTGCCGCGACCGTTAACTTTTATAACGCTAGCTTAACCTATTGACGGTGGATGTAAGCTAAAGTTATTTTAAACCGTCGATATTCGTTTTGTTTTGTCTCAGAGTTATTTAAAATCATGTTAACTTGTTGTTCAGATACCGAAAATGTTTTGGCATCATGTGGAGCTTGGAGGTTACTGGAGAACACTAAAGGAGTTCGTTCAGGTAAAGTCACATTAGCTAACTTTATTTGGGCTAATTAACGCCATCTTTGTGTTTATTAGAAAATAAACACACAATCAGGTACGTGTTAAAACCTGGACATGTGTCTGAATAGTGATAAATAACACAAATGTTAAGTAAATCCTCTATAATAAGCAAAATAATCTAGAAAATAAACACTTTTTAACAAGAAAGCAAATTATGGTAGTGTTGGTTTTGTTTGATCATTGTGGGAACACTAAATGGAGGCTCTGGGGTTGGGTTACATAGTTTGGGGAAATTTTCTGAAAACAATAATGCAACTAACAGTTTATCTCAAAAGCTTTGGTTCACTATTTGTTGTGTAATGATTTAAATCATGTGATGCTGCTTTACTACATAAGACTCCATCAAAAATATCAGCTGCTTTATATTCTAATGCAAAGATTAAAGCTATAAATTGCATTGAACTTGCATTTATTGCATGTTTAAATGGTTTGGAAGGGTTCACTAACTTCAGACTGCAAGTTTGCATTGTTTTGTTGTTATTAGTTTTGTCAGTTTTAGACTTTTGTTCAGTGTGTTGTTACAGTGCAAATTTTGATGACATTTTAGATGAGAGATGTGATGGGATTCACAATCCTAATTTATTTTTACTTCAGTATGTTGTTGTGTGGCTTGTTGTTTCCCTCTTTTGACATAAAAATCAGCTGAAAGCTTAAATTCTATGATTTTGTTCCGCAGATGAGATGGTTTTCCTTCATGCATTTGAGTTTATTTTCTGTGATTTATTTGATCATTTTGCTGTGGATTCAGTTTAGCTGCACATATGCATGTATTTAAAGTAATTTCTTGTTCTCTTTCCCAATGCAGACACTGTCTCTCCAGCGGCAGATGATGGAGAACCTCATCATAGCCAAAGCCAGACAGGATGCTGTATCCTTCTTCTGCCAGCTTGTGTGGTTTAATGTTGCTTTGTAATATGATATGAAGTTTTTCACTAAAGTACGATGCTTTATTTCCGTTTCTCATGCTACCTGATCAGCCCTAATTGATTAAATTCGCCTGCTGTGGTGAGCAGAAACTTACAGAAGGAAGCAAATATAATAGACTCTTGCATATACTGAAGCATTTCAGCTATTTAAATATCAAACAACTAGAATTTCTGTGCAATGATGACAGCACAAACAGCATGGAACTCATATTTTAAGTGGTAAAATATCTATCATAAACTACAATGTCAACATCTGCAGTTTTTTTTTATTTCTATTAAAGATTTTGAATATAAGACTTCCTTAATGTTGACTTCAGCTGCAGAGGAAGATGGAGGAGAGAAGACTGAGGCTGCAGGAAGAGGCCAACAGGTAAACTGGTTTTCCTTTCATTTATTTTACTGCTTTATTCCTTTCTTAATCTCCACGTTCTTTTTTTTAACCATCGAAAAAGTGCATGCATTTAGGTCTCTGCATGATCTGAGAATTCATTTCATCCAATTCCAGGTTCTCAGTCGGACATTTCTGTTTGCTTATCTGACTTTAACAATGAGAAAAATGTTGCACTCAGCTTATTCAGTCTTTAAAACACCAGTGTTGTTTTTTACCACTAAATTTAGCTTTTTTTTTGCTATTGTTTTATGTACTTGAGCTGATTCCTTCCCAGCACCTTCCAAAATTGCATGCGAAATCTACAAAATAATTCCCTTAAGAATTTGTTGCTGTCTGTTTGGTGATGTTTTCAGTAAATTTTTGGAAAGAGTTGAGTAAGTTTTGTAAATTATTTACAGCTGCGGTTTGCTGTTGCTGTTTCACCAAAAGGAATCATTCAGAAATCACAGATGGAAGGAAAACTGTTGAGCATTTTGAAATCAGCAGTTTTAATATCCTTGAATTAAGCTATTTAAGGGTGTAGCATGTACATCCCCTCTAATTCCACTTGCATGCCCCAAATTTGCAGGATTTCCATGATACTGCTTTTTTTTATATTTCCTTAAAGCTACGGTTTTGCATGTGTGGTTCAGTGGGCGTGACTGCAAATCCAGTCAGTATGTGTATAAATTATTATTCTGTGTATTGCAGGGATGGTAATTTGTTTGGTGTTAATGACTAAATTGGATTTTCACACCTTAATAAACCACAAAGATGCAGGTTTCATGCTGTGGTTCTGTACTTAGGAAATCATTACGATGCTTAAACTCATAAGGATGATATCTCCAAATTTCTAAGTGCAAAATGATCCATAAACATCTTTGTCTGTTTGTCATTACAGGAGATTTGCAGCATCTGGGGCGATGACTGCAGAGGAGCAGGAGCAGCGAGTTCTCTACACCAATGTGTTGGAATATGAGCAAGACCACGTAAGTGTGCAAGTAAATTCTATGAAGACGTATAAGAATAGTAAAGAGGAGGCTGAGGAGAGCATGGAGAGGGACTAGAAGATGATATCAAGAGAGATTTGCAACTGAACTGTACCAGCGAGAGTGAAAGGGAACATTTACAAGATGGTTTCAAGACCAGCTTTGTTGCAGACGGGGCGACTGTAATAAAGTTATGTTGGACTACAGGAGGATTTACTCCATTTTCACCCTCCAGAAAATCTACTTAAACATCTTGTCTGAACCCACACCGACCAGCCACAACATTAAAACCACCGGGATAACGTTTGTGTTGGTGTTCTTCATTTGCCTGGAAAATCCAGACTGACTTTATGTATTAATATAAATACAAATAAAGGCAGTCTGGCATTGTGATGATACGAGACGATTTCAAAAAGGAGGGGCTAACGAATGCAGCTTGAACGAGAAAGAACCAATCAGCGTAACACGGATGTGACGCACAAACAAATCGACCTTGAAGTCCATGTAGTCCAAACAACAATGGCATGCAGCCGAGAAAGCGTCGCGGTGAATGATTACTGCTGTTTTTGTCACAAAAATCTGTGAATACATGGGGTACTCTCAAGTACAACACTTATTTTTGAAAAGGCTACGCAGCAAAAGACTCCTTCCAAACGATTAGCGGTGTTAGGAATAGCTTTAAATCGGAGCCAAACCAAGTCGTGCGTATGTGTGAAAGTTGCTTAAATTTACTCACACGTTTGGAACGGGATTTTCCTCTGTACAAACAATGGCAAGAAGGCAAAAGTAACGAGCCATCCACTGCCTCCTCATCGTCGGAAACGTCAAGTGAAAAGAGGCAACGACTAACGCCATCCAAAACGCCAAGAGACCACAAAAAGATTGTTTTATGGGTAATCCAGGCGCTGAAGATGACGCAGCATTAACTCCCGCCTCCCGTGATATGATTGGTCGTACCAAACTGTACCGGGAGGGAAACGCGATTCAATTCGCCCAATGCCAAACTGACTCTCCTGTATCTCCTAACATGGAGATAGGAGATTACATGGAGATTCAGTTTGGATTTTCCAAGCTAGTTCTTAATGCAACCAGAACAGTCCTGACATGTTGGGGCAAAGATACAGGATCTCTGGTGGTATCCTGTGGTGTCCGCCACCAGCAAATCTTACGTGTCCTGTGGGTTGCAGGGTTTGGTTTTGACCTCGATGGATTGGACTTGTTCCGAAGCATTGCATTGATGAGCCACTGATTGGGATTTAGGGAAATTGGAGGCTGTGTTGGTGCCTTGAGCTCTTGATTATGTTCCTCGAGCCGTTCTTCAGCAGTTTTTGAGCCTGTAGTGGGGCACATTGTGTTACTGGGGGAGTGTTCTTGGTCTGGAACAATGTATAGGCAGGTGCTTCATGTCACAATAACATCTAGATCAGGGGTGTCAAACTCCGTTCCTGGAGGGCCACTATCCTGCATGTTTTAGATGTTTCCCTCTTCCAACACACCTGATTCAAATGATCAGCTTATCATCAAGCTCAGCAGAAGCCTGATAACGAGTCTGATCATTTGCATCAGGTGTGTTGGAAGAGGGAAACATCTAAAACATGCAGGATAGTGGCCCTCCAGGAACGGAGTTTGACACCCCTGGTCTAGATGAACACCAGGACCCAAGGTTTCCCCAAAAAACATTGCATTATTATGAAAAACATCAATAATGTACGCTTTATTTGTCGATAATTTTAATGTTGTGTATGTTGGTCCAGATTATTTGGTAATATGATAGATTTACAGATCCAGTTTCAAACCTCCTGAACTGCTCACGGACATTTCAGAAAGCACCGATATTATCCAACATGTTTGATACCACAAGTTCACATCTGGATGTTTACGGTACTCCCGCTGTCACTCAGAGTGATGGACGCTGTTGGCAAAGAAAGCTAAACATTCTATCCCTTGAGGCTTAAATTAAGCTAAGACTAGATGATCCTTCATTAATCCCACGGAGGGGAAATTTGCGGTATCACAGTAACAAATAATAATACGTGATGTTACAATAGGCACATATTGATTTCTAGCTACAGATATTAAGTTTCAGTTAAAATTTCACCTCCAGTTCTTGCTGAAGAAAAAACAAACCGTTGACTGCGTTTTTTCACCCAGATTTGCTCCTGCTTTTAATTTTTTGTCACTGTAGAGTATTATTAGCATTAACGCAGCCTGTTGCCCCACAGTTTCCATCCGATTCCCTCCTATGACTCTATGATCATAATAACCTCTTGTACTTTATGTTGTATGATTTTGAAATCTTGTATTGCAGTGTGCCTCTGAGATTAGACAGAAGTTTCCCCTCATGATGCAACCTGATTTCAAAATCTTTTAGGATTTTAAAACTCCTGTAGTCTGAGCCCAGTGTTAAAGATGCTAAGATTTGAACTGGAGAACATAAAAGAAGAAAGAGGCTTACAGAGAAGAAGAAGAATGACATGCAGCCACAAGCTATTGGAGCTTAACACAGTGTTTTTGATGCACAGATCACAGCCAGCCGAACTTAAATCAACAGCTTGTATGACAGCAAATACTGCCACGATAATTCATCCAATACACATAATTACTGAAATACCTAAAACACCAACTCTCTTATGACACAAAGAGGCATTTATACCCTGCAAACACTGGACCTACCTCACTGCAGTGCTGCTAGCTTTCTGCTGAACCAGAACGGGGAATTTTCTTTGGGAAAATGAGCCAACTAATCCATGTTGTGTTTATTTACAGATTTGTTTTTCATTTCTACATCTCTGTTTTCTCTTTAATCAGGATTGGCCCAAACAGTGGAAAGCCAACATGAAGAAGAATCCTGACATCACACTGGTGTCGGATTTAGTCTCCTACCTGCTCAGGTAACAGACTGCAACATAAACCAGTGGTTCAAGTCTTCCAAATGTTTTGCACTGTAAAAAACACAGTAGAAATGTCACGTCTATAGTTACATTTCTTCTTTATCAATCAGTGTCATTTCAGATGGCAGTGTTGCTCCAGATTTTACTTATTTGTTATTTAAGACCCAGAACTAAATCTGTAAAATATTTTGGCTGAATTCTGTGAATGTCACATGTTTTCAGACCTGGGAATTTCCGCATTTTCACAATTTTAAGGGTTCAATATCTCCAAAAATAGAACTTCAGTAGCTTGACATTTGGTGAAGACACAAACAGAAATGGTTCCAGAATAGATAGAATTTGTCTGCCCTAGTACAATGGCAGAAATTCTCCTTTGACAAGGCTCCAGCAATAAAATGCAACACATTAAAACACACTTAAGACTCAAGCTCATATACTTATGAGAAATGGTGTGCTGTCTTGGCCAGGTCTCCCTCAGAAAAGAGATTTTTAATCTCAAGGGACTTCCTGGTAAAATAAAGGTTAAATGGAGAGCAGACGTCTAAAGAAAATGTTAAAAAGAAACGGCAGCCGGTAAACAATGTGTGTACTGTTTGGTGTCTTATTTCATTTTGGTGGTTACTGCAGTTGGAAGAAAGGGTTTTTAGAGATTTTTTGTATGCCAGTGGGACTTTATTGAATTGCAAAATCATTCAGAATTTTCAAATCAGTGCCCAGAAAGTTACTTACTTAGGTTTTGCCCTCCAGTTAACAAAGAAATAAGTAAACAAGAAGGTTTACCAAACTTGAACCGCCCGGCGACAAAGATGACCCCTGTGACCTTGAAAATTAGGTCACGGTCACCAAATGCGAACTTGACCTGTATCTTATTATGGTACACCTGTGTACCAAATATGGTGAGGCTACAGTAATATTTTATCGAGTTATCGCACGGAAACCAAATTGTTACAGACAAACAAGCAACCAACCAACCAACCAAGACCATGCAGCTCAAAACAATACCTTCTAGAAAACGATGTTTGCCGGGTGGTAAAAATGAGACGTTGCAGCAGCATATTTCCTGAATTCTGTCTGAATTGACACAGATTGTGTTAGCGTTTGTAGTCCTCATCATCCAAAGTTGGGCATTTTTCCCAAGAATGTAAAGATTGTTGTGAAATGGTTAGAGTTGCTCTTGTTATTGAAGCTTTATTGTCTTATTTTGTTTGTAATTATCCATTTAAAACATAGAAAAATGGCAGAAAAACACCAACATGAATGAAAGCCATCCTGAAATGAACACATCTGATTAGAATTTGTTTCTAGTGAACACCATTTGTAGCAGGACTCTGAGGCTCCACTAACGTTTGCTCTGTCCTCAGCCGGTCCGACCACCCGGTGGTGAAGCTGCTGAGGAAGCACCAGTACAGGATTTACAACCGGCTCTACCCCATCGTCAGCAAAGGCCTCCCGCAGAGTCCCAACATGTCGCTGAGACCTTCTCGCAGCATTCACAACCTGCTTCGTCCAGGTGATGCCCAGAGCCAGGAGCCTGGTTTGGTTACAGAAAGAACAGACTAACATTCGTCCTCTTTTTCTCAGCTCCTTAATTGAATTGGAGAATCAAGATGAGGTCAAATGAAAGGTATCCAATAGATTATACCAAGACTGAAATCTAAGAATGGCCTGCCCTGTCAGAAAAACACTGTACATCCACCAGAAGGATCTAAAGGTGTTTCTATTTCCATTCATAGGTTGTTGACATATGCTGTAAAAAGTATTTAGGAAGTATAACTATTAGCAAACTTTGCTGAGGTTTATGTAAACTGGTATTTTATCCACAGAGAAACACATTTTCCTCAGCTATTCTCTGCTAATATAAATAAGTCAGGCTACAGAAAGCATGAACATCTTCTAGATGGTACCGAAAACTAGTTGGACCAGTTCTGATCCAAAGTAGAACATCAGGCGTAAACGTGAACAGCTAGTCTGGTTTCTCTGAAGTATGTGAGCTGCCTGTCAGGATGATTTTTTGTACACCTCACACGGGCTGCTTTGGATTCAAACAGAAAACCCAAGAGGAAATGTTTTAAATTGAATGTCGTTCTGTAATTTAAATTTTTTTGTAATTAAACCTAGGAATAGCCAGGGAACTCGGAACTTTAATATTATTCTTTGTATTAATGTTTTGTGTCACAGAGACTCAGAGGAAGCCCATCAGCAGCTTCAGCACCGACTCCTCGCTCTCCCCGTCACACTCTCATGAACTCAACACCAACTATGATGAGGAGGAGGCAGAGGAGCCTCAAACTCAGCTGCCGGTGGACCGGGAGAACTCGTTTGAAGACCTGGAGCAGTTCCTGACCCAGCTAGACTGGGCACCGCCCCTCAGCAGCGACACCAGCTTTGATTCCGAACCAACCGGCGATCCGTCGCTGCAGGATGAGAGCTGCATCCATGAGCTGGAGAATAAAGCGATAAAAGAACACCTGAAGGCCATCGTTAAGGACATTCATATCGCCATAGGTGAGCAGGACGACAGATGTGTGCGTTTGTTTTATGGTGTGGATTTTTAACAGCAACTAAATTCACCATAGTGTCAGTGAAAAACTGTTTAGTTTAATGAAACTAAAAGTAAATGTAAAGCAACATTTCAAGACAGCCACTACAGAGAAATACTTTCCTGTTGTTTAATAAATAATAAAACTAAATTATAATGAGAATATTAGGAAAACCATGGCAGAAGTAGTTCACTACAACAGAACCTATCTTGTGTTTATTTCAGTTTCTCCGTTTTCTGCTTACTGTGTAAAACATGAAGCTAGCTAGCATTGCTAACTGGTGTTTTTTGACTGCATTAAGAGTTGATCAGCAACGCCAATCACATACCAGAGCTCCAGACTAACCCTAACCTCATCTCAGGCAAAACACATCACCTGTTGGACATTTTCTGACTGACACTACAATATACCAATGTTTCCTGAATGCCCCACATAGCAGGCTGCTGTAGCTGCGGTGCTCAGACAGGTGTGACCAAAAATGGCTTTGAAACGAGTTAAACTACTGTCATATTTGTCCCAGATGAAACAGAGTGAGGTTTTTTCCCACATGCAGTCTTTTCTATGAATGGCTCATTTAGGTACGATCCACATTTCGTGAGAAGACTGCATTTTTAAATACACCGACGTTATCAAAATAACTTCCCTTCACTGTGGTTAACACCGTAGCTGCCTTTGTTGGTTAAAGCGACATAATAATACAGCTTATTGTTCATCATGCACCAGCACAATGTGACAACTTGAAATTTTAACTCACACACACTCTCAAAAAGAGGTTGCAAAGTCTGGAGCCGTGTGGACAGGTTCTTAGTTTTATTTTATTGAAAGCTCTGCTGTCCTTGTCGCTTCAGAAATGTTTGGGAAAATTCAGCTTGTGTGGACTCGGTGCTACTAAGAGCTAGTCAAACTAGTAATGCCTCTGTTTCATTCAGCCCAAACTCTAGAAATAATACTGTAATATTCAGGGTTCTCACCAGGATTTTTTTACAGCGTAACGGCAGGGACGGCCGATGCATGCGCGATAGCCTTCATCAAATGTCACAAGCGGCCGGCCCAGATGTCAGCCAATGTGCGTCAGTTCCACAATATTTACATACGTCACTTCTTACCAGTATTATTTAAAGTGAAATTTAAAAAGACAGTTCCACTTTGGGTAAAAAAATAAAATTCTGGTTGTTTAACTGATCCCAACAGAGGTGGTTCAGTACCAAATAAGTTTAACGCAGAGTTGTGCGTGTTTTCTCTTGAGGAAGGAAAACAGGTGGAAAAGCAGCATATTTAAAGAACCTTTCCTCCTCATAGTTTAGATTATGTGTCACTTCCATTGTTCATATTGGAAATAAACTACATGAAAAAAGTAGAAACATAGCTGACTAACTAACAGGATAGTGGTTTATTGTGTTTTATAGTCTCAAGGAGCTGTGTTTTGCAAAGATACTCCTTTTCTAACACCACAGACAAATTAGACTAAAATGTCACTGATGTAAACGAGACTAATTAGACCCTCCAGAAAAACGCGGGCTAAAATCCTTGATTATGCGAATAAATATGCGGGGTTTTTATGCCATTTTATGCGGGGAAATTGTGGAAAGTTGCAAAGTATGCGAATAGTTGTGAAATATGCAAAAATCTGCGCGATTCACCTGCCGTCTGGCCACGGAGGGATGTGTCCTCTAATCAGACACTGGGACTGCTGCGGGATTACTGGACTGACAGCCTGTGCTCTGGGAGGGGGAGAAGCTCACAGCAGCATCTGCTGGTTGTTGAAAACAGTAACTGCAGAATGATCCGAGTTTTCCTGTCAGTCTCCAAAACGGCAGAAAGTCGCTAGATTTGTGGCTAGTCGCTTTTGACAAAAAAAAAGTCGCTAGAATTAGCGAGAAAGTCGCAAAGTTGGCAACACTGGCGCTGCGCTCCGCATCAGCTCATGCTTCTAGTGTGTGTGTGAATGCACGAATTGATGACGTCAGGCCGGGCGGCACATAAAAACTCACTCACAACTCCATTTATATTGGTTAAAGTTTTCTCATTTTATGCGGAAATTGTGAAATCAAGCGGGACCCGCATATTTCTCTTTTTTTTGTGGAAATGTGAGATTCTTGCGGGAATTATGTGCTGTTTTGCGGGGATTATGTGGCCTTTTGGGAAATAATTGACCCCCACATAATCGGCGGCATTTTGGTGATTAATGTGGGAATTCATGCGATCGCATAATCGCGTTTTTCTGGAGGGTCTAGACTAATAGCTAGTTTTATTCGCTATAGCCAGTAAAAAAATGAGCATTCACCCTCAAGTTGTTGGACATGAAATGACAGAGCTGTTTTTATATATTTCAGAACAGCTGCTGTCGCTGTGTTTGCTGTCCTTCGAGTGTCTGAACACAGCCAGCTATAAGGATCTCTGTCTGGCCAGCATAGAGGAAGCCTTCTTCACGCCGCTATGGAGCGCCATCGTCACCCTTTTCAGGTAGTCAACCCTCAATCCTGAAACTCACAGAGCAGATCAGACATTTGCCTGATTCAGTAATCGGCGATCAAACTGTCAGGCTGCTGAGTAATGTAGTTAAACTAACAACACTGCTGCCCAATGCTGGTAAAATGTGATGTAATGTGGCAGCGCAGGTTAGAAATAAAGTGAAACTTGAGTGAGGTTAAAAGGTTCAGTGCACTTAAATCTGTTTTTATGGTTGGGATCAAGTGTTTCAGTGTGGGTCTGGGTCTCTCAGTGACCACCATGTGGCAGTGCTGCTCTTTTATGACTTAATCAAGTCTTTAAAAACACCATTAGGACATTACTCATCTGTACGACATTCACTGTAGTTTTATAAGTGTTGATGCTGGTGTGATGTTTTTACTAAAGATTACCTATGGGTTTGATCTGTCATTTCAGACAGCGATGTTCACTTTCCATTTTCAGATTTTGCTCAGAGGTTGCTTATTTATTTTGGACCCAAAACTGAATCCTGTAAATTATTTTGTGTGTTGAATTCTCATCAATGTCTCGGTTCGGTGTTCTTTTCAACTATCTGTATGTGAACATTCAAAAAGGCAAACATTTCAGTACGAAGAGCAGCTTATAACTGCACATTTAATACCACCATCTAGACCTCTATGAACACCACCATCTAGACCTATATGAACACCAACATCTAGACCTCTATGAACACCAACATCCAACATCTAGACCTCTACGAACACCAACATCTAGACCTCTATGGACACCAACATCTAGACCTCGATGGACACCAACATCGAGACCTCGATGGACACCAACATCTAGACCTCGATGGACACCAACATCTAGACCTCGATGGACACCAACATCTAGACCTCGATGGACACCAATATCTAGACCTCTATGGACACCAACATCTAGACCTCTATGGACACCAACATCCAGACCTCGATGGACACCAACATCCAGACCTCGATGGACACCAACATCCAGACCTCGATGGACACCAACATCCAGACCTCGATGGACACCAACATCCAGACCTCGATGGACACCAACATCCAGACCTCGATGGACACCAACATCTAGACCTCGATGGACACCAACATCTAGACCTCGATGGACACCAACATCTAGACCTCGATGGACACCAACATCTAGACCTCGATGGACACCAACATCTAGACCTCGATGGACACCAACATCTAGACCTCGATGGACACCAACATCTAGACCTCGATGGACACCAACATCTAGACCTCGATGGACACCAACATCTAGACCTCGATGGACACCAACATCTAGACCTCGATGGACACCAACATCTAGACCTCGATGGACACCAACATCTAGACCTCTATGAACACCAACATCCAACATCTAGACCTCTACGAACACCAACATCTAGACCTCTACGGACACCAACATCTAGACCTCTACGGACACCAACATCCAGACCTCGATGGACACCAACATCCAGACCTCGATGGACACCAACATCCAGACCTCGATGGACACCAACATCCAGACCTCGATGGACACCAACATCTAGACCTCGATGGACACCAACATCTAGACCTCGATGGACACCAACATCTGGACCTCGATGGACACCAACATCTGGACCTCTACGGACACCAACATCTGGGCCTCTACGGACACCAACATCTGGGCCTCTACGGACACCAACATCTGGGCCTCTACGGACACCAACATCTGGGCCTCTACGGACACCAACATCTGGGCCTCTACGGACACCAACATCTGGGCCTCTACGGACACCAACATCTGGGCCTCTACGGACACCAACATCTGGGCCTCTACGGACACCAACATCTGGGCCTCTACGGACACCAGTTATCATTTCCTACCAATGAGTCCACGTCAACATTTAGTCAAAAAACTGGAACATGGTCTTGTCCAACTTGCCACACATCAGATTCTACTGATGTTAGAGCCTCAAAAGTTGGTGAAATGTCCACTAAAGTTTTTATTTTTTTTTTCGTAGAAACATGGATCCATCCATATATATATATATATATATATATATATATATATATATATATATACACGCTTAAAGGAACTTTCTGGAGACAGAATACCAGCCTTGTTTGGCATTTTTGCACTTTAATCCATCTTTAAGGCCCAATGATTAAAAAAAAGTATTCTCTGCTGAAACCATTCAGAAATGTAGATCTACTGGAAACTATTCTGTCTGTGTTTTCACCAAATTTAATTCTGTACCATGAAACAAATTTAGTTCTTATTGTTAATGTCTTCATAAGCTTAAGGAAACAGTCGCTTTTAAATGTAAATTAAACAGATTTCATGTGTAGTTTTTCAGGCAATATTGTTTTTTTTGTGTGTGCGTGAGTGTTTTTAAGAAATATGGATGAGGCAGAGTAGCTTTTTTTTCTTTCATATTTGAAATTTAAAAATGTTTTGTGGTTCATGTTACAGCCAGAACATCTGCTTCTTTGTACAAACTGCATTCGTATGATTAAAAGGCAAAAATAAAACGGGAAACCAGTCACAACAGCATTAAAATTTAATCAGAACATCATAAAGAAAGAGAAACATCTGTTAAAGGTTGAATTTGTTTTGCTGTGTGTGTTTTCAGTCTGACGTTTGTCTTTTCGTCTCAGGAAGGTCCACAGAGAAAGAGAGCAGGCGTTCGAGACGGGCATGAAGTTGTACCGAGACGCTTCACCCGGAGACGTCGGCGTTCCCTCCAAACTCTTTCCCCCGGACACCGGAGCTCTGCAAGGTTCCTACCCCTATGAGTCTGCGGTTCAGGAGCTGAAGCTTCTGGTTCAGGACTGCTGTCCACAGAGGAAGCTGGAATGTCTCGGTGAGTCAGATCGTGTTGTTTCAGGACAAAGAGCTTCTCTGTAAAGTTGATAAATCTGGAGCCACCTCTCTGGAACTCTGGAAATATCCACAGGATGAAGGTATAACTCTGATCATTAAATAGAATTACTGGAGAAAAAAACCATCTGATTCTGAGGAGGTCTTTTGGGAAGTTTGTTCAGATTTAATTCAGCCTCAATTTCATCCTGTAGAATACGATGCAGCTGATTTTTCTGGTGTTTTACTGTAGGTGGTGCTCTTCTCTTCATGTTCATCACATCCCATCATCCATACCATAAACCTCTGACTGCTTCTACATCATTGGTTGTTTATTGAGGAGAGATCACGATTGTTTGGTGTATAAATAACACTCCAAATGCGATATATGACCGTGTTTTGGACATGTGCATCAAGCTAATTAACTTCTTCTGCTGCGTTTTATTACAGTTCGGACGTTACGGCTGATCTGCGCCTGTGCTGAGGATTACAGGTGTCTTCATGAGGCCGACTCTTCTCCCCAAACTGCCGCCATGTGAGTTAAATAGCACAGAAATCTTCCTCTATAGTGCACCTTGTTGTGCTTCCAAATAGCCTGTTAGTGATTTGGCTTTATGACAGGGAGGGGAAGACCATTTAGAAGCACCCAAACATGGTCTAAGTTCCTCGGCTGCTGCCCTGTCAGGTTTCATCAGCGCTCTTTTCGGCCCGGCGCAGCAGGGGCCTTCCTGGGTCTGTTGCCCCCCTATAGAGCGCCTCTTCCTGGCCGGGCCCGAAAGTGGGTCGTCCTGTCTGGGCTTGGAACAAACCCAGGACCCAACAAGGAGGTCTGTGGAGTCCACAGCGATACCCGGAGAGTCAGACAAAGGCTCAGTGGGTTGCGGTGCTGGCGATGGAGAACATTCAGCCCACCGTGGGGTTCAGATTGTTCTGTGTTGACAGAGTTTGAATGAAACTTTGCAGAGTTTTCATGTGTTTTTGGCTTCACATTATCTCCTGAAACGCATCCAGCAGAGAAACTGAGATCATTGCTGCCCGGTTTAATTCATCTGCCAGTTACAGTATTTTGGCATTAATGCGGTTCGAGCGGAGACTTGTAGTGAAAACACTAGTAAACAAACAGGCGGCCAGTATTTGTTTTCCACAGTGGGTGTGGATGTTCGGCCTGGAATAGGAGAGTTTACAGGAGAAGCTAAGTTAAGCTTAGGCACAGTTTCAAGACATTTTATAGAGATTTTGATAGATTTTAAATCAAAATAGCAAAAAATTGGAACCTTGTCTTGCGACAGAGTTGGTAAAAAGACTGTGTTTCAGTAGAAACATGGATCCATCTGCAGAAACTTTGTGGAGACATAATGCCAACCTGGTTTGAGAAATTTTGCAATTTTCTTCCATTTTCAAGGCCCAATAATTACTGATTCTTGTCATTTTGGACAATTTTAAGTCATTCTAGGCAGATTTCAAATCACTTTTGAACAGACTCTTTTCTATTTTGGATGAATATTTTTATCATTTTGCACGTTTCAAGACATTTTAGAGACATTTTTGATAGATTTTAAATCAAAAAAGCAAAAAAACAAAAAAGGAACCTTGCCACAGAGTTGGTGAAAAGACTATTTCAGTAGAAATATGGATCCATCCCAGGGTTCTCGCCAGCGCATTTCAGCGTAACGGGTCGTTACGCTTTCATAACGGCCCGTTACACTGTCTAATGGGCCGTTACGCAGTCTTAACGGCCCGTTACGCTCAGTTTAAAAGATTACACTGTGATTAGGGCCTCTACGCCAGCGCATTTCAAAGATTATGCTGTTGTTATGAGTGTGTGGCTCCGTCATGAGCAAGGGAGAGAGAGCAGCGTGTGTGTGTGTGTGTGGGAGAGAGGGAGAGAGCGAGATGTCCAAGCTACCTTGAATGCAGCCCGAGACGGCAGTCGGTAGAGGTGGAGAGCTGTGTAGTTCTGGGTTGGCGGTACTGTGCGGTTCAGCCACTGTTTATAGACAATAAAGGCTGCAGTGTTCTTCGATACGGCTGGGCTCCTGTGTCTTTGCCTCTACGGCTGCTGAGGAAGTGAAGGGGGTTAACCCCGGGCTTCCTGACCACGAGCTGAACAGGAAGGGTTAACACTGTGATTAGGGCCGCTGCGCTGTTATTTTGACAGATAACGGCATGTGCGTTTGTTTTAAATTGACTGGGTGCCTACCTAGGTTAATTTATGTCTCCCTACCTCAGCCGTACTTTCCTGTCGATTGACCTGTTCCCGTCTATTGCGCATGCGCACATGCGCGTTCCCGTTTATTGCGCGTGCGTGCAGGAGGACCTGCCGTTACGCTGAAAAAAATCCTGGTGAGAACCCTGCATCCAATATATATATATACACTTAAAGGAATTTTATGGGGACACAGTACCAACCGTGTATGACACTTTTGCAGCTTTTGTCCATAATTACTCATTCTGGGCAGATTTCAAATCACTTTGACCAGTCGTTACCTAATTTTGGACAAATATTTTGTAATTTTGTAGTTTTGGGTTGTTTTAGATAAAATCGTAAATCATTCTGACAGATTGTAAGTCAAAATATCAAAGAACTGGAACCTTGTCTGGTCAAACTTTCACACATCAGATTCTACTGATGTTAGAGCCTCAAAAGTTGGAGAAATGTCGACCAAAGACTGCATTTTAGTAGAAATATGGATACATCCATAGATATACACTTACAGGAACTTTCTCGAGGCACAACATCAAACAAAATGAAAAATTTGGAACTACTAGATACTACTCTGTGTTCTCACCAGATTTCATGGCTGTAGGAGTTATTTTGGAGACATTGAATCTTTAACACGGCTTTTTAGTGAAGCATGACACCAGCTTTTAAACACTCACTATCGGTGGGGGAAAAAAACATGTAAAACCTGATATATTCTCTGTTTGGATGCACTCTTATTCTCATCCTTTTCCCTGTTCTGTTGGACTTACTGGTGTTTTTTTAGAATGTCTGAGGCTGTGTCTCCTGCTCCATATCTGTCTTCTTGTGTCGGACTCTGTGTGAAGTGATCAGAGACGGCGGAGTAGAAGAGTTGACCGGGCGCAGCACTTCTCAAAGCTTTTTAATCCAGAAAACTTGGGACGTTGAGGGATTTTTTGTGTGTTTTTTTGGGGGGGGGTTTATGCGCACTATCCCAGTACGCTAAAATGCACAATGTCGTTCCAAGAAGTGAAAACTGAATCACACTGCGTGGGATTTTGTTTTGTTACCTGGAGACACGAGTCAAACCCACAGAAGGGATCTGAATCAGTGGTTGTTTTACATCTTGGAGACCAAACATGTCTGGCATCTCTTCTGTAGCAAGCTTTTGGTGAACGTCTGTGAAGCTGAGCAGGAATAAAAAAAAAATCTGGATCCAAACCAGAGCTGCACAGAATGTCGTTTCAACCTCAACACTGTAATGTCTGCAGTAGTCACGCTCCAGGTGGAACAATCTGAAGAACGGCAAATTAACTCGTAATTTAGTTGCTTAATGCAATGATCCCCTGCATGTTTCATGATTTTGGCCACGTACAAAAACGAGCAGGTTTATTTTAACTGTAAGAGACGAAACATCAACAAAAACATCCAGAAAAACACATTATCTAACTCTAACTCTCACAGTTCTCATTTTTCATGACTAATCTGCTAGAGAAGTCTGTACATGCAGACTTCATATTTGCACAGCAGTCAAAATGTGTAAAACGGTACTTAATCTTCAAAATTAAACTAATTTTGCATCTTTTTCCTAAAATAATTTTTGTTTTCTACGTAGATTTACCCCCAATCATTATAGAATAATAAAGTCTTTCCAAATCCAGTTATTGAAGTCATCTGGCATAAATTTCTGTACTTCTACAAACAGCAGAAAAACTGTCACAGTGTCAGTTTTTTCTGGTATTGTGCAGCTATTAGAAGCTAAACATGTCTGTGATCTTCTCTGTAGTCATCTCTTGATTAACATCAGTGCAGCTTGGTATAAATATGAAAAAATCTGCGCACCAAACCAGCCTTTGAGCCGTTTCTGACAGACAAAATTGGCACTTCTAGCTCATCCCAGATGCATTTTATTTTTGCAATGTCGAAATATAGCCAGTGACCGCTAGCAGCTGTAATTCAGCGCAACCTTCATGTCCTCAGAGATCAAATGTGAAAATTTAGCCCTTTTAAATTTGATTCCAAGCTTGTAGACAAGCTTAACTTTGGCCCGTGTGCTTTCCTGCCTCCAGCCTGCCAGAGCATGCAAGGTTTTCTGTCCTGATTGCGGCTCAGTTAAGGCCCATATGCGGCTGCTTTTCTTAGTCCATCTAAATGCAGTTGTGTCACTGTGACTCATAGAAAAGTGTTTTTGATCAAGGCCCAACTCTCGTTGAATTTGGACGTGGAATCGTAACTCATGGCGACGCTGACAGAGGAGCCGTCTAGGCTTGTCACAGTACTAGAATTTCAACTTCGATACCGATACCCAGTTCAGTATCGATACTCGATACCATTTCGATACCACACGGAACAAATTAAAGCGCAGGCTTTTGTACTTTGCTGTAAAACCATTTTTTTTATTGGGAAAAGCTTCTGTATCATTAATACAATATTTTTTAAAGATGTATGAGGTAGTGGAAAACAAAATAGTACGTCAGTATTTAACCTCAATGACATTGACAACCCTCTTTATGTTTGAACCCAGATTTCTCTACTGTGTAAATGGGGACCATATCCATGCACAAATACTCTGTCACAGCCCTGTTTATTTTCTTTGCTTCTCATGACTTTGGATCATAATGTCTTTGCTGGTCAAACACTGCTGTTAGCGAAGGCTGTTGGTGTTTTGGTGTCACTGCAGCCGGTCAACTCTCTCCACTCTCAGCGTCACTCTGGAGCTATAAGAGAAACATCACACTTAGCAGACGCAAATACGTTTGTATCTCATTAAATTAAAGCAGTCAATTAGGATTACTCGGGCTGCGGGCATGCCTGCTAACGTTGGCAAAAAGCCCCATGTAACGTTATGTTTTGGACTAGCGCCAGCTAGCTAGCTTAGTCAGCTAATGCCGTGGCAACGTTACATTACCGTTTAGAATAATACAACTCAGTTCAATCATAATCAAACGGGAGCTTACCTCACGAAATTCCTTAAATAGACTGGGATGTCGCCAAACAGCACTTCTACTCTTTTCCCTGTCGACCAGGACTGGCCGCGGAGGCTCTGCTGCGACACTTGCCATGGTTATATTTCTTCATTCCATCGTGTTTTGCCGGTAGTAGCGAGACATTAACAAGCCTGGACATGCGGTGAGTTCGGATGGGGGAGGGGGGGCGCGTGGACTGTAGCGGGAGCGAGCAGCAGACCATAGGAGCAGAGTATTGATAGTATCGATACTACGACAAGCTAGTATCGTATCCGTTTACAATGTTTAGGATCGAGTAAGTACCAAAGTATCGATATTTTTGACAAGCCAAGAGCCGTCTGTATCGATCTTACATATTTACGTCTCGTCTCTGTTTCTTCTGGCTGCGCTTTCTCCCTTTCCGTGCAGTTTCACATGCCCAAACACACTTTATTGTACTTGTTGCCCTCTTTTTTTTTTTTTTTTTTTTTTTTTAATTCTTTGAAAATCATTTACATCATCTCTTTGTCCTCAAGCAGCTGGGAGCTCATTTGTCCCCCCATGAGCTTTTGTCTACTTCCCCCTTTCTGTTCTCTCCCCTATTGTGCTGCTCAATTGGTCGCCAATCTTCCTCTGCATCTTATTAATTAAGAAATTTCCTGCCCGTTTCTGCTGTTTTTTGACTTCCACTAGACCGCAATGCAATGCAAAGCCCTCCAACGGCGCCTTGAGCTCCTCGGTGAAATCAGTATTTACGCTTGTAGCCGGAGAGCATTGTATCCTTGGAATGCAGAGACACCGGTTTTTCGTGTGAGACATCGATGTGTGTGTTTACAGTAGTGGAGATTATAGTTCAGGGTTTGTGCGAGCATGTGAGGTCCTGCTCTGCGTGGTTACATGAGCTTGTCCACACCTTCCAGAACCTGCAGGAGGGGAGTATCCAGTTGCATGCAGCCGGGTCAGTGGAGGGCCAACAAACCTACCTTCTCACGCAAGCTAGCAGGCCGGCGGTTGGCCCTGCGTGTGAGCGCTGATAAACAAATGGTCACTGTCTGCACACAGGGAAAATGCTATCAAGCTGTCATCATCTCCCAGGCTGCAATTTGTCCTCCCAACAGATCTTAGGCACAGAGAGAGGGGGAAAAAAAAGCTTTATCATTTCCATCCCTGAGCCGACATCCCATTAAGAGCTACGTTTGATTTAGTTTCCATTCAGTCCCCCAGAGAGCATCCCACTCTGTAAATGTCACTCTGTGTGTTGTTTTCTCCCCAGCTCTATTTATTTACTTCTGTTTTCCTTCTTCACTTGATCTCACCGCCTCCCTCTTCTTCCCTGTTTGGTCTGACAGCGGTGCAGACGACCTGCTGCCCATCCTCTCCTTCGTGGCTCTCCGGTGTCAGTGTCCTCAGCTGGTGTCTGAATGTGCTGCTCTGGAGGAGTTCATTCATGAGGGGTGAGTCACGGAAAACAACGGTCACCTTTCGTTTGCAGGCAAATTCACAAGGGTTGTAGCGGTATTGGTGCCCAGAATTTTGGGATCGAATAAATACAATTCCTGCATGTGCTGAAGTTGATTTCAAGCTCAATGTTTTCCCGTCCAGCAATTTGACCACATGTTGTAGTTCAGCTCACACACACAACACAACAAAACAACACAACAATAACTTGAACATCCTCCACTGTCATGAAAGTCTCCTGTTTGAGGATACCACTGTTTCTCTGTTTTCTATAATGATGATGAAGAAAGACAGGTGGATCCAGCGTTGTTAAAGTGTGATTATGTACAGTGTTTCCCCTCCTAGATGACCGACGAGGCGGGCCGCCTCGCTGGTATAGGCCACCGCCTCGCTACAATTTTGCCGAAATTGCCGCCTCACTGGTCCGCGCCCAAAAAAACCCCCCAAAAAAACGGAAAGCACCAAGCCACCGGAGCTGTCATTTTTAGCTCTGCGGGTCCGCCGGCTGCTCTCCCCCGGTCTCCCCCGCTAGCTGGTCGGCTAACACCTGCCGCCGCTCGACTGCCCGGGACAGCCTATTACTATTTAAACTTTAGCAACTGAAGGAGGTGGTCAGTCAGACCACAGACTGTTCAGGTTGGCAAGCAGAGAGCATTGTGAGAGTTTAGCTAGAAATTGGTCACCATGATTAAGACTTCTGTGACACTTAATGACCTCTAAACAAAGTTCATGTCCTTAAGACAAGACTCAGGACTCTGTCTAGTAGGACAGCGTTGATATTCTTGACTAGTTGATGTAACCACACCATTATTGCTGCAAAATTCTTGGGTCTGCTGTTACAATAACATTTGTAAGTGCATAACATCAGCTGACTTCATTCATATTAGTGACTGATAAGGCTCCACACTATCGATTAAGAAAAGTGTTTGTCCCTGGTGTCTACGTTTTACACCTTTACAAGATAACTCTGTCAGCCTGAAAACTCCACTTTCCATCAGTCAGACTCCAATATTCATGTACTTAATGACCTTTTTAGTCTTTTCCGATGTTGATGGGTTCACAACACTTAGCCTGAACACATCTTTGGCAAGAAGTGAGATAAGCAGTGAAGCAGGACAGTCAGGGAGGGCTGGTGGTCTCGAGCTGCCGTACATCATACTTATCGTAGCGTGTGAGCCCAGACCACACCCAAGAGGTCTACTCGTGGCCATAAAAACAGTGGGTTGTAAAAGCCAGCTGGTTAGATCAGCCGAGGCCAAGGAATGTCAGGATATTTGGTTTTTCCTCTCTATAAAAATGCAAATAAAGTCCCACTTTATGTTTATGCAGTTCAGTGGGTTGGAAGTGTTCAAGAGGAGAGGTGGAAGCAGCGAAGGCCACAAGGCTGTTAGCGCATGTGGGATTTCATATTATATATATATAGAACAGGAAGACCAGATCCAAAAAGAAACTAATCCTGCTCGGCTCCATCAGGCTGTAACGTTGCATTTTACTTTACACCATTTTTATTCTTATGAAATTGAAAGTACTAGAAATGCCAGCAACTCTGTTTTCTGATGAACCAAAATATATATACGTGAGACTCCTCAACAGTCAATAAATTCTAATATGAGCCAAAAAGAAGTCCATTTGTGTTCTACTGAACCACTTAGGAGCTTTTTGAAGCTGATTTTATGAAGTGAAGCCAAACAAAATGCGTCCACTTGCTCTTGTTTACTGCAATACCGCCTCATAGCTCCAATGCTAAAACTGAAGCTAATGACTGCATTCATTTTTTAAATTTTATTTTAGGTAACACCCCACAATGCAAAGATGTAGAGCCTTAGTTTTGTTGAATTTTTAGTGGGATGACTGGTGGATTTTGTCCATAAATCTGCTGGTTTTTTATTGTCCTTGAAAGCTGAAAACCCTGGCAGAGGCGTAACATTACTGAAATACTTGAAGAAAGAGATCTGGATGCCTCACTCCTTCGCTCTAAAAAAGTTTAATGGGGTCATGGCTGAGCAGAGATGTTTGGTTCTTTACTCATGATGGGAAAACGCAGATTTAGTGATTAAATTAAAATGAATAAATTGGATCCTTATTCTGTGTTTGGGATGTTTGTGGTCAGTTGTATTCAGACTGAGTTTGACTTGTTATAGTTTTCAGATAAGTGGAGGATCCTATCATCATCATGTTTTTTTATCAACTAACACCCATCTTCTCTGTTTCAGCTACTTGATAGGAGAAGAAGGTTACTGTCTGACCTCCATGCAGAGCGCCTTGGCCTTCGTCGAATCACTGCAAACGGCAACAACTCACCTTCCTGCACACAAACTCGTATGAAAAAGGTAAAGGCATGTCAAACTTATTTATCGAATGATGCTAAAAGTATGTTATGAAAATATAATGCGAAGATATCCGTGGTGAAAGCTTGGATACTAAACATTCACAGTTTGGTATGAACGTTGTTTTCTTTACGATTTATCGGCAAAATATGTCTTTGGATTGATCGGTTCATGTTGTAACTTTCCATACTTCAAGACGAGGCCTTTAGTTAGAGAAGACTTTATCCATATACTAACTTTACACCACCGCAGCTAAATATTAAAATGTTTCTGCAATGTTACAGCCAGGATTTCTGGCATTACTACTCAAAAAACTAGTAAAACAGGTAGATGGACAAGTTTAAGGTATCTTGCTAGAGCTGCAGTGTCCAGGTTAACCAGTCGATCGGTTGGATGATATGCACTCCTCAATCGCTACAGCCTTCCAGGATTAATCCATTATTTTTGGCGGTTACTCTCTTTGTAGTAATTCCTTCAGAGGAGTCATCGGTGTCTTGGTGGCCTACCTCATTAGTCTCTTTCTTGCTCGGTCACTCCGTTTTTGAGGACGTTCTTCTCTATTCATAATCCTTCCATTTCTTAATGATAGATTTACCTGTATATTTCCCTCTCCTTCTCCATGCCTGCCTCGTGCTTTTCACTAACCTTTTTACAGAGTGAAAGGAAGGTTTTTATGTCTTCATGGTCTAGGTATAGCAGGAGATCTGCTTCATTATAATTTATCCAGGTTTAAATGATTTCATGTACTGCAGATAGTAGCTTTTTGTGATGTAACATTTGTTTAGGCTGATTACGCTCCAGGTAGAGTGCAACATGTACAGAAAACATACAGAATGTTTTCCACTGTCATCAGTCAATTGGAGAAAGAGTCGATATAATTTTAATCCACCAAGATTTTCTTTGGTAAACAACATGAATGCTCATGCAGCTCCACCTTATAATTACAGATGGCAGTTATGAAGACTCTGGTGCTTCTCAGAAAGTTGATTGTAAATAAAATGATCAAAGCCTGAGATGAAGTCTCGGATAAAAACTGTGACACAGACATGAGCGACCGAAACGTTTTTGCTTTTGGCTGATCTTTCTAAAATGATTTGACCTGATGACCTGCGCCTCAGTCCCTGCGCTGCTCGGTGGAAGTGATCTCGAAGCTGAGCTGTGGAGTCACTCGTCTGATAGTTTTGCCGGCAGTGATGAGGATGGATGGAGGGATGGACGGAGTGAAGTAGACTGAGACTGATGCATTACACCGAGGGATGAGTGTGTCGCTGAGTGGCCTGTCTGGAGCCCAAGGTGATGTTTCCACACTGCTCCTCGGCGGGACGGGCCGCGATGACACTGGAGGTTATGAGATGTGACATCCTCAACTGGCGCTGCCTGAAACTCCCAGTGACACAATGATTCCACTACAGCCAAATATTTAACTTTGCAGACCTCTGCGCTACACTGAGCTGTCGCTTATCTGTCGGGTCACTGAGCTGAGGAGTGGGAGCATTTCATCCTGGAGGAAGCAGATTCACTTTTACATGTGTGGTTTATGCAATATGTGGACAGGTGTTACATGTGTGACTTTGCACAGCTTCTTTCTTATGATTATGACAACAGTTTTACCTAACATAGATGGAGCTGACCTCTAGTCAGAGCTTTAGGGCATCTAGTGTCAAAAATCAAGCCTTAATTTAGACTAGTTGATTAAACGGATTGATACAAGGGTGAAAAAGAAGAAATAAAAACCCAGACTGAAGAACTGGAGATAGACAGTGGATCACATACTTTCCTCTTTGTGTTACATGATGGATAAGAGTTTCTCCGTCTCAAATCATCAGCCTTCCGCTCAACTGTCTCTGATTTGCCTGAAACTTTCTTCTAATGAACTAAGGATATTAAAAATGGTAACCCTTTTTGAGATGATTTTATTTAATAATTGCCTGTCAACCCATTTTTCACAGGTTTTTTCACATTTTGAAGTTTGAGGCTGTTTGAACGACAATTTATCAGGAACTTTTAAAGATAAAAACCTGAAATTTTCACTATTATTTTTCATCATGTCATTGATTTAGCATCAGCAATATTGGAAAAGTTGGTCAAATTACTTCTGTCAGTTGAAATATGAAAAAAGAAACTTATGCCGTCATAAAAACTTCCATTTACACACAGATTTTTTTTTTTCCCCATTTATGTTTAATGATGGTGGAAAATCTAGAATATTACTGAATGCACCTCAACCTAACTGATATTTGGATTTAATGTGTTGCGTAGAGTTGTTATTGATTAATTTCTTTTAATTTATCAATTAAACTTTCAATCGACTGTTTAATGAGATGGAGTTACAGGTGTGTTTGCTGACTGTCTGTAAGGGTCTATAAAACAAGCACCCCTCCCTGCTGTCTGTCTGCTAACTGTGGCAGTCGTGTTGATGAACTCTGTAGAATCACAATGTACAAAGTTATTTGGATTAGCAAGCTATATGTGGCTAATGCTAAGCTAGGTTTTTCAGATGCTAACAGGCCGATAGCTGAGTGTCTGTCAGCAGAAACTCTTGATTACCAGCTTCCAACAACATTTAAGTGATGAAGTTTGTCTGCAACGCTCTGTTCTGAGTATTAACGCGTTTCAAAGGTGGCACTGAATGCAACATTTTTTTATGGACTGATAAAGTTGATGCAACACAATTTGTGCACATCAGTTCCATCTGAGCAGCTGTTTCCAGCAGCTGAATTAACTACAGGGAACTTCATGTAGACCAATCATTGAGCAGCAGCTGTAAAGGAAGTCAGTATTTTTTGTTGTGTACTTTGATTGGTAATGTAACTGAGCTGATTTTTATACAAACAGTAAATGTGGTAATGTAACTGAGCTGATTTTTATACAAACAATAAATGTCCATAGTTTTAAAAAAAATGGAGGTGGGTGGGTATGGGTAGTTAGATAGATAGGGTGGGATGGATGGACGGACAGATCGATGGATAATAGACTGGGTTGGAGGATAGATAGCCTCTCTGAATATCCGTGACGGAAATTGGCTACAACTAACCTGGCATTTTTCTGTTTTCTATTTTAGGCTGCTGCACGTCGTTCCAGCTGCATAACTGAGAAACCACAGCTATACCTGCATCTTCTGCATGTTATCTTGTACTCGGATGTACTTTCTATTTAACTGAAGGACTTCCTTTTGCTCCGTTTCTAACAGAGGGACTGAACTAGTGCCTATGAGACATTTCTAACCAAATCAGAGCCTGCATGGGACCAAGCTTTCCTTTGCTGAGACGTATCGCTCTGTTACGTAGCGCTGGACTGTAGTTGAGACTGGAGTTGTCCTAAACGGGCTTTAAACTCCATCAAAACTGCTCCAGCCACCTTTCCTACGTCGGATATGGCAGGTCCAAACATTTCAGTAACCCATGTCCTGCTGTGGAAAAGCTTGCTCTCATTTTTGTTTCGTTACACAACTCTTTGTGACACTTTTCATGTCAACAATTGAGAGAGTGTCTGAAAATGTTCTCCATTTTCCCAGTTTTCGCCTTTCCGTGACAACTACAGCAAAAGTCTAACCGACTAGTTGAGAAAGACCATAAATGGGTCCTGAGGGAACTTTTAGAAGTGATGCCATTGATTGCATGAATGCTGAAGCCCCATTCAGACAGAATTCTAGTGGTTATGGATGGAATATTCCTTGTGGTTTCTGGCTATTTGTTGTTCTGGACGGCATTTTAAACTGCAAAGATAATCATCCTGGACAAAGCAGGACACAAATAAAGATCCATAAATCTGCTGAGGAAGTGAAGAAAAAACTCTGCAGAGGTTGTCTGAGAATCTTCACAATTTAGGTTTCTCCAGTATCGCACTAATCCAGTGTTATTAAACTGTACATTTATGGGTACATCACAAAGAGGAGCCACCACTTTGACCACAATGCTGCCACATTTATTATTTTTTTGGCCAAAACCAGGGTGAAAACTGGACTCAAAGAGAGCAGTTAGTAAACTTCTATTGTTGTATTGGTTCCTAAAAATGAGCATATGTTGGCGTTTCCATCAGATCGGCTATTGGCTGATAAAATACAGGAGAAGGAAAGATCTTACTGGTCACATACAATACACCTGGATTAAGATTACTAACCAGAGTAGGTTATATTAAAATCCTGTCTGAAAGGGGCTTTACAGAGGAAAAAAAGCTGCAATATGTGATTGTTTGCCAATGAGGGAATGGATCTTTTGAACAGTATTGCAGTTTTTACTGTCTTTATTCAGGAAATATGCAGAGTCTGTGATAAAGCAGCACTACTGATGTTGTGTTTAGATATTTTTCTCCGTTAAAATGTGGGAAATCCATTTAATTGTTGAGGGACTGCAAGTTGAATTTTTTTTTTTTAAAGAAAGGCACGTGTTTTAAAGAGCGATGGAAACCACAAACTATGGATTAAAACTGATGCACTTTGGATGTGGAGGCGTTCAGGGACGTTACACTGGAGGATGATGATGATGATGATGATGGTGTTGAGTTCAGACAGACTTGCTGAGCGACTAGATGCCACAGGAATGACTGCTGAGGGTTACAGACTATCTGTAGCTCGTATTTACTGTACATCAGGAAGCTGGTGTACTTTATTAGTTTGCTCCACTTTTTTTGGTGCATTGCCGTGGGGACTGCAGACACGTGACCGTTATCTGTTGATTTTCAGTTGCTAATTTTTGCTCTCTTATCTGCAGTTTTTAGCTTGAGTTGATTTTTTTTTTTAATGCCAACTTTTTTCATGCCTTCCCTTTGATAGTTGTATAAGACCTATGTGTTAGGAAAACACTAGATGTTTGGTATATTTTTATGCTTTTCTGTTGAAGATTTTTAGTTTTAAATATGCAGATGTTTGAGTGAAGATGGGGTGGGCGATGGCACCAGATGATCAAATCAGTTGCTTAATTACAAAGTCTGACACTAAAACTCAAAGCTAGAAGTGATTCGTAGCTCCAGCGCTTCCTTCAGGATGTCTGCGCAGTTCTTCGTCCGTCGTAGTATCTTCTAAGACGCTTCCAGGCTGCTGCTGTTGTGGCGATCCTCAATGTCATTCAGCTGCAATTCCAGAAAGTGCTCGTGTCGGATTCACAACTCCACCATTCTGGAGGGACAAATCTCTCCGGAAAGTTCTGACCAGAAGAAAGGATTTGAAGCTCCAATGCTTTGACGATTGATTCAAGATGCTGATACAGTCGCTGCAAATCTTTGCTGTCTTCTGTTGCGGAAAAAAAGAAGCTTCCAGGTCTCTGTTGTTGTAATCCTCGATGTCATTCAGCTGCCTCTACGCCAGACTGGACAAGTGTTCATGGATCTGACTGAGGCCTCAAGGTCACTAGGTGGTTATGACTTGTCAGTAGTTGACTTTTCACTGTAGGAACTCAAAGTGGTGTAAAGATTTACAGGAAGAGCCCTCTAATCAACCCTTTTTGTTTCAGCTTCAACTGCAACTTCGACTTCATCAAAACAACAAGCAGCAGTTTCTGGACCAGTTCTAGCACCACTTAGGAAATGGAACAATAGAGATTTTCTATGTTAGCTGACATGTTCCAACTTCAAGAACCAACCTTGTAGAACTTTCTTCAAGATCGTTTTCAGGGAAGAACCTCCTCCCATGTAGATAGAAAGTAGTTCCAGTGATGACTGCAATAGAACCAAAAGCTGTAAATGTGGGTGCCGTCTAAGCTGAGTTCCTGCTGTAAAAAAGCGCCTGTTTTTGGTGTCATTAAGCTGCCTTTCCGGTAAATTTCTCATCTTGAACTTCAGCTTTACTTTCCTGGACTGCAGATGGCACCTGCACCTGTGATATCTGATCATAGGTGGACTGAAGAGCATTCTTGTTTTTCTGTACTGCTTTTGTAAGCTCGGTATGGCGGCACATGGACCAATTGGGAGAACAGAATGTGGACTGTTGTTACCAGATGCAGCCCAAGATGTTGGACTCGATCAGGAGGATAATTTTTTGCACACGAAGCTAAATGATCCAGAGTGACCACCACAACAGAAAGGGGAAACTCAAGACAGAATAGCGAGGTGGTTTGCAGTGACTGAACTTAGCCATAGCAAGCTTAATGTTGCATTCTTAAAAAGCAAATCCTACACCAGAATAAGATCATCTGCAAGTTATGATTGTCCACTTGCCCACACCTATCTAAATGGGTGCATTTTTTTAGCCCGTTACCTGCACACCATGTTTACTTCTTCACACCATTTTGTCATTCTCATTTGGTTGCCGTTGGTTTCCACTGATTCCACCGCAGTCGGCTCCACACATGCTTTGCTTTTAGTCCCTGTTTGTGTCCAAAGTTGGTCACAGAACCTCAAACTCATGCATTCTTGCAAGACTTGCGTAAAGGTGGCGATAAAGGGATCTTAATGTCAAGCAGGTTTCAAGGCTTTCAGTGTATTTTTTTAAGTGCTGAGATTAATGGGAACCAGTAGCTCCTGGATTCAGATGTCTTTAACCACAGAATGCCTCTGCAGTGAGTTAAATAACACGAGCTAACAGGCTGATCGGTTTGTGTTTTCAAGACAAATCAAGCAAACTTTGATAGAAGCCTCCACATATAATGAAACTTATGAATTCTTTTTATTTGGATCGCTTGCTTTCTCGGATTTACTATTTAAAATATGTTTTCTAATTTTGTATGAGTCCAAAAGATGTGAAAAAATATCTTAGAAGCTTTTTGGGGGGTTTGTTACAACTCCCTGCAACACCAAAAACAGATCTATGTCTATATGGTGTATGTTGATGTAATTAGTAACAATAAAAATGCTGTGATATTTTGCAGAGTGGATGAAGCCACTACGCTCATGTAAAGGATTTATTGTACATTTTGCTTTGGGAATTGAACGTGTCATTAAACTGTACTGTGAGTGCTTGAAACTAATGAATGTGAGTTTGAGAGACGAGTCAATAAAGAGATCGGAGAGATGTTGAAATCATTTAAGATGTGTGCTGTGGTCTGGTTAACTAGTTTTACCATCGACTGCATATAAAAGATGGACGTAGCCGCTGTGATGTAACCCACTGGTTGTGGGACTGCTGGTTTGAGGTTTGGAATCTAACCAATGTCATGTTGCTCTTTTTAACACTGGATGTGATGAGTGAGGTGTGGATCTGACTGAAAACTCGACGACATTTGGCAGTAGCAAGTTGTCAGTAGATGGGTTTTCTTCTGCTGGAACTCGAGATGGTGTGGAAGTTTACAGGAACAACCCTCTAATCAACCCTTTCGGCTTTTCTATTTCAATGTCAACTTCAAGTTCACCAAAACAACAATCAACCTCAGTTACTGAACCACTTTCTATCAACATGGAGGAATTGGAAGAAGAAATGTTTCATATGTTCACCAACTTTAAAATTAGGCTGTTTCCAACTGCAGGAATTTTTGTGGCCTTTTAGGTGGCCCAAACTTTTGTGTATGGTCCAACCACAAGAACTGATCCTGTCGAACCTCCTTCGGCATCGTTTTGGGGTAAAAAGTACCTACTTCAACCTAGGCAAAAAGTAACTCTACTCCTGCCAACCATTGTCCTTGTAAGACATCTTTTAAAGGTATTTTACAATATTGACTTCAGGGTACATCCATCCAATTTTGATTAACTGCTGTACAGATCTCAATGCTACGTGGTTAAACTCTGAGAAGACAGGTGCCATGCTTTTTTTTTTTCTCCTTTTCATGTCCTCGTCTAGTAGCAGTAGGACGATTTGAGGGCATCCCAAACCCTTGTGCATGATTCAACAGCAAGGACTGGTCTTAAGAGAGACAACTACCTAGTCCAGGGTAGGTAGAAGGTAGTTCTGGTTCAATCTGATCACACTAGATAGCTCATCTTAGATCTCAACATTGGCCCAAAATGAACTTTTATAGCAAGATCACACCTTTTGAGCTATAAGTTCACAGTTTCATTTGAAACTACACCATTTTAGGAACCTTTGTCCATGTAGTGACCCGGATCCAGGAACCACCCCTTGTTTCCAGGGGCCAAAAAAAGTACTGACTCGTCCATAAGCAGTCTTCTAACGTCACTAATTAGAATTTAAAACACACCACACAACAAACCTCCATTGTTGTATTTCCTATGTGCTCATAGACCTGGAGTTACGCCAAGTAACTTGTATTTGCTGTTGTTTTAATGCACTTTGAGTAAATGTTGCAGTAGGGTCGTGCAGCGCAATGTAAACAGAAAGACCATAAACACTGATGCCTCCTTAAGTCTTGCCTAAGTTCCTGCATTGGAAAGACGTCTTTTGTTAGTGGTGATATTTAAGAGACTGCTGCTAAATGAGAACGTAAAGAGAGCTGAAAGATGATACCCTTCATCCATTTTTCATAAGGACCTACCTTGAGGTTGGTTAAAACAGCCCTGAAACAGGTTCTACAGTGGAAGTTCCTACAGTACCAACCAGTACAAAGCTTCAGACTGCACAAAAAGAGCCCACAAGATCCTGCAGTGGAAAATAGTTGAAAAACAAAGTAGCCCTGCAATTGGACAGACTCTGCTTTATCGTATATTTTCCATCTAAATGGGACCATAATTTACTAAATCGACATCACACTGTGTTGAAGAAGGCCTAAAACTAGTGATTGATACCATGAAACCATGAGGAAAATGTTTACTGAGGTAAGGAATCAAGTGAGAATTATGATCGCGTCCATACAATCAATTTCTTTTTGTAACCAGAGGAGTTGCCCCCTGCTGGCTGATAGAAAGAATGCAGGTTTAACGTTTTGTCACATCTACAGGTGATATTTATCCTTTAGATGCAGTCTGTGGTTACAAGGTTGCACGTTATAGTTTTAGATAAATCTTTCTTTAAGTCTTCTAGACCAGGGGTGTAAAACTCATTTTAGTTCAGGGGCCACATTCAGCCCAATTTGATCCCAAGTGGGCCGGACCAGTAAAATCAGAGTATAATAACCTACAAATAACGATAATTCCACATTTTCCCCCTTTTTTTTGTGCAAAAAAGTACAATTTTGAAAATGTTTACATTTAATCCATCCATTCTCTATACACCGCTTTATCCTCACTAGGGTCGCGGGGGGGGGGGGGCTGGAGTCTATCCCAGCTGACTCGGGTGAAGGCAGGGGACACCCTGGACAGGTCGCCAGTCTGTCACAGGGCTGTTCACATTTAATGAACTGTCTTTTTTGCCAAACATTATGAACAACCTGTAATTTCTTAAGAAAAACAAGGGAGATTTCAACAATATTTTTGCCTCAGTTTATCACTTACACATTACAACTTAAAGATCAGTTTGTCTACAAAAATACTTACATTTTAGTCACGGGTATCTGGAATTGAACAATATAGTATTTTACTTTATGATCAAATTGGCACCGGGGCAAGTTTGACACCCCTGTTCTAGACCTTAGTCTTTTTTTTCTAACTAAGCTGAGCATTTTTTGTCATAATATGGATTACTACATTAGCTAAAAAAGGCTGATTGCTGTAAATACTGTTGCGTTTTTCCTGTTCTGACAAGCTAAAATGTCCCCAGTGAGGAAAAAATGAGGGTTGATCATTTTTAATTGGGAACGATGACAATAAATGACCATTTTCACGGTAGTAAACCGTCCAGGATGTGTGATCTTCACTAGGAGAGGAGGAAAAAAACGGTGAGCTGGCGCTAACGGGAGCTGATGTGACATGTTTTTCTTATTTTTTTCTGGGCTGTCAGTCGTTGGCTTGGGTGATGCCTGGATGATGCAGGAGGCTGTGATGGGCACATGGCTGAATAGCAGCAGAAGCCTGTGAACTCGAAGAAAAAACAACATGCCACCTCCAATCAGCATCCAGAAGCCTCAGCAGCACCCGGCCTCCTCTCGCTCTTCCTCACCGTGAATCTTCTTCTGTCTCACTCGGTGTTTCTGTCCCTTTTCCAGTTCGTTCATAGACTCGACCCCCCCGCCCTCCTGCAGCCGGTCAATGAGGTCGTCTTTGGGTTTAAACAGCAGACAGAGCAGCGTTTTAGTTTCACTTATTATGCAGCTTTAGAAATGAGTTTTAGACCACTGCGTTTGCTCTTACTTAGAGGTTCTTGGTAGTGGTATACTGTGTTTTCTCTTTAAGGTTTTAACGAATGCTGTTGTAGTGATTTCAAACTGGTTGCTGCAACCCTTTTCATTAAGGTGGCTGTTGTCTTGTCATCTTACAGTGATAATTTAGTTTGGATTATGGATTGACTTTAGCTATCTTGTGTAAATTATGACATTTTTACATCACATTTTTTTGATACATCACATTTTTAAACAATTTATCTAATGTTGACCCATTATTAGACTTTCATTCATGTCTTTTAAAATTAAACAATTACCATGGTGTCGACTTTGTAAGTAACAGCAAAGGATGGATGTCCCAAACCAATGTCAAGTATTGAATTTTAGTTGAACAATATCATCTCCTAACAAAGCGTAAATCTTTTTTTTTTTTTTACGTTTCGTCCCACAGATATGAAAATGGGAAAGTTTAAATGCTAATGCTAATATTAGGTTAAATTTGTTCATTTCCACCTCAGTTCGGTTCTTCTGGTTTCTGTCCACAAATTTCTGGTTTATCTTTGACTCCTTTGAACAGAATTGGTTCAGTTCAACAAAATTAATTGTCTGTCCACAGGTTCTTGATGGGTTGAAGTCAGGACTAAAACCTTCATTCCAGCCTGATGGAACCATTTCTTTACCACGTCTGATGTGTGTTTGGACTCATTGTCTTGTTGAAACATTCAACTGTGTCCAAGATCAACCTTCTGCTAATGGTTTTAGATTTTCCTGAATAATGTGGAGGTAATCCTCCTTCTTCATTATTCCATTTACTTTGTGGAAAGCTCCAGTTCCACAGAGCATGATACTGCCACCTCCATGCTTGATGGTAGGCTTATGATTAAAAAAAAAAAGACCTATCCAACACAGTCTGAAACCAGTCCTCATCCAGGACCAGATCCAGAGTGAAATAAATCCTAAACCAGCTTTAAATCACATCCAAAACCAGGAGAACCAAGACTGAAACCAAACATAAACCAGTCCCAAGAAAGTCCAGAACCAGTCCAACATCCAGTCTGAAACCAGTCCAGAAACACTTCTAGAAAGCCACAGTGCATGATACTGCCACCTCCATGCTTGATGGTAGGCTTATGGTTAAAAAAAAGACCCACCCAACACAGTCTGAAACCAGTCCAGAAGCTCTTCTAGAAAGCCCCAGAGCATGATGCTGCCACCTCCATGCTTGATGGTAGGTTTGGTGTTCTTGGGCCTAAAGGCCTCACCTTCAGTTTTTCTTCCATCTGACCACAGAACTTTCATCCAGAAGGTCTTTTCTTAGTCCATGTGATCAGCAGCAGACTTGAGTGGAGCTTTAAGGTTCTGCTTCTAGAGGAAGAACTTCCTTCTTCGTGGATCCTCTCAGCTTATGTTGATGTAAAACCCTGTGGACACTGACAGCTGTGTTCCAGCAGCTTCTCATTCATTCAGACTAGGGATGTGCGTGACTAGTCGTTTAATCGTTTAACCGCCTACTCATTTATTAAACGTTTAGTATTTTACTAGTCGGTTAAGTGCTGCATTAAGCATCAGGCACCTTGTTCTTTGTGCCTCTGCATCGGCTTCTGTGTTAACAGTCTGAGCAGCCAGGGAGAGAGTTGCTCCTCCTTCCCTAACCTCACACGCACACGTAGCAGGGGGCGGTCGACCTCCGGATGACACGTTCATTTCTCCAAACCTACACCGCCTGTCCCCACCCCCCCCCCTCGGTTTTCAAACTCTGTAAACTCCAAAACTTTGACTGAAAACACGCCCACAACTGATGCTCAGATTGAAGTTCCAGATGTCCGACATCTCCTGGTGTACAGTACATGAGGCACACGAGGCAGTATATTTGAAGCTATGGCTTGTTATGTTCAGCAATGTTGCTTGTCGCAATATTGCGACTTTGGCGCTTAAAGGGTTAAATTGCAAGTTTTCGAAATAGTCGAAATTCCCATCCCTAATTCCAGACCTGCTTTCTGATGATTCTTGGTTGACTCTTCACCATCCTGACCAATGGTCTCTCAGCAGCAGGTGATAGTTTGTGTTTTCTTCTTGACACAACTATGTCCATATTTTTGACCCAGCAGATTTTGTCATATTGTCAGGAGATCTGTAATAATCAGAAATACTTTGATTTAAATTGCTTAAACTTTGGAGGATACGGTCATTGATCCTGCTACCTCTCGAGCGCTCTACCATTTGAGCTAATCCCACGTGATCAAACAAAGAGTTGTAGGAATGATTGGAAACTCAAGATCTCTAAAAATGTGTAAAATTCTGTTCATGTGTATCTAGGACCAAAGAACCCTTTCAGATCAAAGTATAATGTCTTCAAGAACCAGTACAAGTCCAGTTGCTTTCAACTTAAGCTCTATGGGTTCTTAGAGAAGCAGGAATATAGTTTTTCACCGTTTTCTGTCCTGATAAAAAATGGAAAAAGTTGCCCAAATATGGCTGCTGTTAAACCACTTGACAAGCCACATTTTGAACCAATTAGCAGCTAATCGAGTTACTCGGTGTGACATGTTGGCACTGATCTCTGCAGTGTCGCCGGTTGCTGGGAGATAGCGTGACTCCCTGAAGTCGAAGCTGCTTTTGATGGGACACAAACCTCTGGAGGGTGTAATTCTGAATCAATCATCCCCGAGCCGTTACTGTTTATCACAGAGCTGCCTCCACAGCCAGGAAAATGATCCACCCCGGGGACCTCCACAGCTGCCCTCCCTCTCAAACTAAACTTCCGTCCTGTGGCGTCCCCTGATGAGTCAACCTGTGGTGTGTTGGTTTTTCAGACCGAAACCCTCGACGCTGTTTTGGCGAGGTCTCGCTGCTCTGTCACGAAAGGCCAAGCGCCACGCTGCCAAGATTGTGGCTTGTTTTTCCATCTGGTTTAAAAATCTTAATCCCTCTCGTCTGAGCCACTCCAGTCTTTAATTAGAAGCAGAGACGCAGTTTCAAACACACCTCGGAACTGTGGAGACGCTGCTCATCACCAGTTTGTTCGACACCGGTTTGTCATCAGACACAAGGACCAACATTTCACCTTCTGTATATCACTTTATCAAAATATATCTGAGTGTTTGAGCCTCCAAAATGAATCTTACACATCTTTTAGGTTACTTCCTGCCTCTGCAGTAGAGGTACATGTCTACTGGATCTGTTCATTCTACGTTTCCCATTCATTGTCTGTGTTTATAATGCATGCAGTATAAAGTCCTGCAGCTCTATGGAAACAGAACAGAATGACAGGAATCTTGAAAAAAAGAAAGAAAAGTTGAATTTTTTCTTTAGTTATTTATTTTACAAATATTTAAAAAATTGAATAAATAAATTGATTTGTCCACAAATGCTGGAAGAAATGGTTCACATACTCTAGATATTTCCATGTTTCCAGCCTCAAACTTTGTCTCTCTATTCTGCTCATCCTCAGTAGAAAGATGTTTCTCCATGCTGAATGTATCTCCAACAACTCTCTCCTCTGTTCACTGTTTCTGAGCCATGCTGACTTACTTTATTCATCCAGTACATTCTATATTTCTTCAGTCTAAAACTGTCCAAAATTAGTCGAAATCTCTTCAAATTTACCCAAGAATTGTCAAAGAATAACTCAAAAACATCCAAATTTACTCAGTTTTTTAAAAACAGTATTTCAGAATTTTTTTGTTCATTTTGCACATTTTTGAGTCCAGTTTTGAGTCCAACTGGTGTCCACAGGTATTACAACACTGGAAAAATACAATTGTTGCCTTCACATACTACAGATATTTAACTATTTAAGGATGTTTCTCCATGCTGAATGTATCTCCAACAACTTGCTCCTCTGTTCACTGTTTCTGAGCCATGCTGACTTTATTTATTCATCCAGTAGCTTTGATTTTCCTCTCAGTCTGTTTGTGGAAACACTGCCTGCAGTTCATTTTTGTACCTAGATTTGATCATTTTTCCATTAGAGAGCTGTAAAGCTGACATTTCTTTTTGTTTTTACAGTTTCTGGCTGACTACTGGTGTCATTAAAACAGAAAACATACCTGTAATAACACCAGCAGATTTTATGGTTCAAACAGATGTAACTAACTGTTGTTGATCTAAATTGAAGACCGATTCTGATTTCTAGCCTCAAGTTTTCTTTTCTCAGAAACAGATTTTGTAATAATGAATAACTTTTATTTTAAAAAAAGTGGGTCTAACTTGAAATCCAGGAGCAGAAATCCCGTCAGTGAAGCATTCGTTCAGGTGGAGCCAGTGGTGTTTGTAGAGTTTGTCTTGGTTTGTCCTGGTTCATGGAAGGAGGGCATCTGCCAATCATTAATATGAATATTTAGAAAAGCTCATGTATAAAGTTTGTAATGAAAACCCTTCAAGTAAATATGTCACTTAACAAAGCGTCTCAAATGTCACGACTCAGCCCACAGATGATAAACAATATGGAATTTATTGCTCGGTAACATAACCAAAAGCTGCTCCATTTATTCATTTTACTGCAAAGCAAAGTTTAGTTTGGTAATAAAAATGTGGGTCAAAACCATAAATAAAAAACGCAGCTGGAAGAATGTATCGTGGTTCTTTAATTAAAGAGAGAAACAATATATTTGTGTATATCTTGGGTTTATTTGAAGCCGATAATTTTCAGAACGGATCTGCAACTTTTAGCCGCACATTTTTTCTCTTGTGCATCAGAGTTTTAGTCATAAAAAAATAATCTGAGCGATTGGAAACAGATATCAGGAGGAATCCAGCGTGATCTCGCTGTTTTTCTGGCACCGACTTCTAACAATAAGAATCATTCTCAATTTAATTATCAGCTTAAACTTAATTAACGTGACTCCAAACAACAGTTCCAGAATCTAATATTGCACTGATGTTTAAACAATGTTCTGAGCTCATTGTTCTGAGCAGCTCACATGACGATTTATGAGAAACTAAAAACAGTTTTGGCCTCTTTGAGTGTCATACAGGAACCTTGAACTGAGTTTGCTTGGTGTTTTAGATTTTTTTCCCCCCACCAAATTTCATCACTTTTTTGTTGGAAAAGTCTGGAAATGATTGATTTACTTAAAAAGCTAGCTCGCTAATTAATCAAATAATCTCTGTGTGAATGATTTTCTATTGTTTTCCTTGACCACTGTTCATTCAGTCTATGTGTCTAAGTGATGAGACCTGAGGAGCAGCAATGTCAAGTCTGAAGTCGATTGGCTGAGCAGCGGCCATTTTTGTAGTCTTTCTTTGGCTGCATGTAGGCGGAACCTAAGTTACCCCACTGCAACATCATTAAAGGCTTTTTTTTGCACATTTACTAGTGACTTTCTAACATCTGTCCAGGAACTACAGATGAAAAATAGTCTCTTGACCAACTCTGGCATATTTACAGTAATGTTTATTAATGCGCACAGTCCCTGTCAAATCAAACAACAGTAGCAATATATCAATCAGTACACTGCGATAGCACATATTGACTGTCTTTAAGGTGTTTAATGCATAATTGTGTTTATTTTGGGGATGGTAGAACCATATACGCATATACATTTTATATTTTCAATTAGTTTATATTACTTTGTGAAAATCAGTTTTCACTTTGACATGAAAGAGTCTTTATTTTCAATTTTTTGGTCAGAATAATCAAATAAATTGACCATAAATCGAAGTTAAAAAGTAAAAAAAAAGAAGAAAAAATCCAAGAGATGAATACTTTTGATAGATTTAATTCTACAGACAATTACAGCATTATTAATAATATTAATAACAGAATTTAATATAAAACAGTTTTTCTGACAGTGTAATAAAATGCTTTATGTGAATAAATAAAGTAATTAAAAGAAGGAGTAAATAAGGAATAAGGAAAGGTGACACTTTGCAGCAGTTTTCTGTATTTTTGACTATTCCAGTGCACAAAAACAAAACAAACACAAAAAGATGCCACACAAACAAAATGAAAAATATATAAAAATGTTAAGAAAAATGTAGAATATCAGCCCCCTTTGGATAATAACTTCACCAGTTTGTTTTTAAAAACATTTGGCTGTATTTATTCCAATTACTTATGGCTTATATATTTATATTCTTAATTCATTGACATTACTTTGTGGAAATTTGTTTTCACTTTGACATGAAAGAGTCTTTTTTTCCCCAAATTTTTGTCAAAATAATCAAATTAAATTGACCGTGAGTCAATTTTAAAATGTTAAAAAATAAATAAATCCAAAAGGATGAATAATTTTGATAGATTCTATTTCCACAGTCACAACATCATTATTACTAGTATTGTTATTGATGATGTTGCTATTATTGATAATAATAGTAATAAACATTACTATAATATTTTTTTCTAATGCAATGCTTATTAAATATTAATAAACAAATAAAGTAAATCAAAGAATAAGTCGTTATGGAATAATGAAGTAAGTTTTCTGTACTTTTGACTATTCCCTTGCACAAAAACAAAACAAACATTAAAACAAAATGAAAAATACATAAAAATGTTAAGAAAAATGTAAAACATCAGCTGCTTTTAGACAATAACGTTATCAGGTTGTTTTTTTTTTTTAATGTTTTAACTGTTTGACTGTAGTTATTCTAATTATTTGATATTAGTTAACCACAACCGAACAATGCATTATATATGGTATTTATATATATAGAGAGAGAGATTTTGCTGCGTTGGAAAATACTCTGATTTAATGAAAATTATTATAAACTTATTATGAATTTGGATTTCTTCACCAAATTTTGTTTCAATAAATTAAATATTTGTCAAGTTCACCAGAGTCCATGTAATATATGACAGATTTAAGATGACGCGTGGCGGTTTTTCACCCATTTTCCTTCTCTTTCACTGAATCCTTTCACCTACATTTCCTCGTTCTGAAGAGATCGTGGCACCTTGATTCTCGCAAACAAGCCACTTTTCTTTTCCTATTAGAATGAGATGAGTCATCAGCCGAGGCTCGGACATTCGTGGCCGTTTGTGTCCTTTCCAGGGGAGGAAAGAAGCAAAGAAAAGGGAGGAAGAAGGAGAAAGTGGGGCCCAGCAGGGTCCTCCTTTAGCGGTTTAATTATAATTTGGCCTAATTGAGCTGTCAGCCCACAAGTTCAAAACAAAAACTGTCACCGAGCATCCCCACCCCTCCGTAATACTCCCACTTCACCCCCTCGGCTTCCTTGTCGGATCCCTGTTGTTTACGTTGCTGTGAAAGCAGGAACAGGACGGTATACAGGACAACAATGATGCTGCTGTTTGTTTAAGGGAAATGTTGCCCCACATAACAGATAAAGGGGCCTGTAGGGGGTAGGAGCTGGTGCGTGTGAACAGGCCAAAGAGTCACGCTAGCCTGGATGTAAATGTGTCCAACTGCCCCTGCCTACTGGCTCCGTACAGTTTGGATTCATTTAGTTTTATCGCTGCAGCGTTATCTTGGTTTTAACGCTGCTACAGA